>NC_051437.1:25320284-25486912 GCF_001649575.2 Kryptolebias marmoratus
ACCCTAGAAGACTGGATAAACGTCATCCAAGATATTCACAAGATGGAAGAACTGACATTTGCACTTAAACTGGAACAAGATAAATTTGAAAGGTGTTGGACCCCGTGGCGGACTTTCATGAACACTAGATCTGATACTAATGAAAGTGAAGTGACACCCATTGTTCCTTAGCTACTCTGTTCGGTTTTGATTATTTGTTTTGCGGTTGGAAAAAGTTATTCTGATATGATACAGACTTGTACAAACTCTGTCCTCCCTACTCTCCTGTGTGGAACTGGGGTGGAGGAGAAATAAATGAAAAGGGAACATTTATAACAGGAGCTGGGATAATCTCCTGAAGAGGTATGCTATAGACTAATTTAACATACTGATTAGAAGATTGTATAAGATTGTTCCACTTTCTGTGAACAAATGTGATGCATACTTTTAATGCTGTTCCTCAATAAAAACTTGAATTAAAAAAAAAAGAGAAATCAGATGAACTTTAGTTAATCCGTGTTTTTGATTCTATTCTTTCGTGTTGGGATAATACCCAGCTTTGCTCTGTGTCCATTTCTGCCAGTTTGACTCTGAACAAATTTACTTTGGACTTAGCATGAAACTGACCACCACACTCAGACCCGGAGGTAATTCTCAGCTTGACATGTTGGAAATTCCTCAAACATCCTCAAGCTTCAAATCCTGAATAAATAGAAGAAGAAAAAAAGCCTACAGCTCCGAAGAACTGTTGAAAAACTCAGTGTTTAATGAGACTTTTTTTGCCAAAAAGATAACAGTTGATACCAAATAGTTAAAGGCAAAAAAATTTAACAAAGATTTTGCAGAATCTGTTAGAGGTCAGAACATGTTGGGGATCAGACTCAGACCAAAGTTTAGGTCAAAATCTGCAAAACTGACTAAGTTTAAAGCCTTTTTGTGTTGTTGCAGTTGACTGTTGCAGCCATCTTGAATCAGGTTGATTTCAAAAGTTAATCAGATGAAGGTGTCCATCTAATAACTTTCTACAAGTTTCATTCAGATTTGTGTAGTGATGTTTGATAGCTGAGATATTTTGGACATGGGCAAAAACATTATCATCCGCCTTCCCTTTCACTAACGAGGGATAACAAGTAAAATGCAACATCACATCACTGCAGTTCAACACTTTTAAAAGGCTTTTCCCCACTGATTTTAACTAAAAATGATTATAATATTTAAATAAATCTGGAGGTAGGCAACAGTGAATTTAAGTCTGGTTCTTTATAAAAGTCTCAGGTCCTTGTTGACGCAGGGCTTCACTGCGTGTTTCTGAAAATTCAACTGTTTTCTTCGTTCTGTGTTCCTGCCTCCCACACAAGGCCTTTGAGACTGTTCGACGGTCGATTTGTGAGTCTAATGTGCAGAAAGAGGAAGTTGCAGCTGCCGCAGCCCCGGTGGAATCCGTGCATCCGCTCTGCCTCTGAAGGAGGGATTACACATTAAACCCAGGGATGTTGAGACAGAAAGAGAGAGAGAAAAAAAGAGACTGTTTTTCTCTGAGAGACACTGCAGAGAGAAAAGATAAAGGAGGCTTTCCTGACTAAAGCCAGCAGGGTTTCACAGTACAAGGCTTGGATGTAAATTTCTTTTTGTTTTCAGGGGGGAGAAATGTTGTTTTTTTTATATTTTGAGAATAAAAATAACAAATAACGAGAGATAAAATGGAACGAGGCAGAGACTTTAGAGATATTGTGCACAAATAATCAGTGGCGGCTGGTGGTGATCTTTGTAGGGTGGGCTAACAGATATATAATAAAACGCTGCAGTTTGGATTCCAACAACAGAAGCATTGAATTTGAAATAAAGAAAACGTGCTATAAATTGACCTTATGTCCTTTTTCAGCACAAAGACAATCTTAAAACAAACCACCACCAAAAACCAGGCTTACCCAGATCCTCTGTCAGCTGCTCCCCTGCATTAAGGCTTTTTTATTACAGATGATTTTTTTTCCAGTCTAACAGCTTTGATAACACTGCACCACACTCCTTGACACAATTACTAATCAAACTAATAAAATCAAATCAAACAAGACATGCAATACTGGAAAGTGCAGTTTTTTGAAACAAACATTACACTGAACAGGAACTCACCCAAACAATGTTCTGTAATCCACTTTGATTAATAAAATCTCAAGAAAACAGAAATTTATATAGAGAAGGATAAACAGTTTTAGCTAACTCTCACCCCCCACCAAAAACAAAAACAAAGAAAAAAAGCTGCATCTTCAGAATATTTACAAGAATCACTGTTTTTCTTTATCTTTAATCAGCTGGTAGCTGAACGACTTTTTATTTTTTATCCTGAGCTATCCACTCTGCTGTTTGTGTGGGGTCACATCAGCTCAGTAGGAGGTCCTGCAGCTTGGCTCAGGACAGATTGGGTTCAGACTACCAAACATGCAGATAAAAGGATCTAGAAGGAAAATGTTTTTAATGTGCATTGAGGGATTTCAAACCTGTCAGGTCTGAACAACCTCTAAATGTTTGATCCACTGTTAACTGTTAAAGAGGACAAGAAAAACTGCATTTATATGTGTGTAACACCATGTACCCATCTCTGTGTAAATCAGTATGCACAAATATTTTTTTAGGAATACAATTTTTTTTTTTTACACAGATATGAACAGAGACAAGATGCATTGAACTGAGAGTCAGGTTTCAAACAGATTCATTTTAGCTGTGATAGTTTTGATCACAACTTTAAAAAAATGCAGATAAGTAGTTTAGTCAGAAGCAACAACCTGTGCAGGCAGAGCTGCATGGTGGGGAAGTCGAACAGAACGATACGTGAGACGTTTCTTAAGTTTTCCGTGTAGGTCGGGTCAGAAGAAACACAATGACAGCAGACATACTCTGGAGAATGCAGGTCATCCCATCATTGTGTATTCTGAGGAGAATTAGATTATAACAAGCAGCAGGGCTGGAAGCAAAGTTATGAAAACAAAAGAAGAAAGTGTTAAGGTACAAGGATGTAGGTTTGGACTGCAGCGGAGAGATATCAGGCTTGAATGGCAGCAGAAACGATTTGGATTTGAGCCCAGAAACATAGGATACTTCTGAGCAAAACCCAAAACAAAGAAAAAAACAGCAGAATTTTAAAGCTTGCTGAGAAAAGCAGTTAAAGGGACACCAGGTGTGATATTTAACAAAAAACATGAAAGGAAACTGCTTCTTTTCCTGCCAGCACGTCTTTGGGAACATGTTTCTCCATCTCTGTGTCTATGAATGGCTCTGCAGTCAGCCACACAGACAGAAAGGTCAGAGATGCTGTGACTCTTCAACTCGGTGCAGAGGCTTTTCTTTGGCATGCCGATACACTCTCCTTCTGTCACCACGGCAACACGATAGAGGACAATACAGTACTGAACATTGCCATTACTCAGGTCAGTGACTGGGACTGATCTGCCATGAATACAAGGAGAATCATTTCCAGGAGCAGTTTCTGCAGCTGCAGCCAAGGATGGAGAGATCCTGTAGGACTTTCAGTGTGATTACAGTGGCAGATGGAACACCATAAGTCATTTAAAACACTGTTATACAAGCCTGAAGCTGCACAAGGGAGAGTTGGCACTAATAATGCTGCGGTGTGTTAATCAATAGCAACAAGGTTTTCGAATGTATGAAGTCATCATGCAGAAAACCGATGTGTGCAAAGATTCAAGGGCAAACAGGCCTTCAGGGTCTCAAATCAATGCATGAGACAAAACATCTCTAACAAACAACCCTTTAAACTCTAGTTTGTTAGCAAAGGAAAACAGGGTTCCTTATTTCTTATTTCAATTTTTAAAAATCTGTTGATATTTTGAGCCTTTTTATGCTAAAACATTTGTAAATTCAATGTCGATATAGTCATGCTTTTACTATCCGTGTACTACAAACATGATGAAAAATCATAAAATCTGCACAATATGTATAGAACAGAAAAGAAAATCTCTAATAATTTTATGGCCTTAATACCATAGTTCAAGTCTTCTTCAATGCAAAACTGTTTTTTTGTTTGTTTTTTAATAATAAAAAACAAAAACCTTTGTATGTTTATGTGTTATATGTTTACTACTCATTAATCAATTCTGCCTAAACACTTAAAACATTTTGATTTGTCCCTTTTAAAACATCATCTTTGCTCTTTTTTTTTGTTTTTTCTTCATTTAACAGCTTGTGTGATAAAATGATAAACCCTCCATTTTGGTGTAAGAACCATTTACTCACTACAGAAACAGATGTCCTGACAATTTCCTTTAGAATTTTCTGACTATGAATGAAAATTTATTGGTCCATAATTGACACTAAACCTTCCTGGACTAGTTGATGCAAAATAAGATCAAACCATGATACTTCCTACACCCTATTTTGTTTTCCAAATCTACAGTCCAACAACTTTATCAAACAGACCGTCTATGTGGAGTGAAATAGGTCTGAATTTCTCTTCAATTCTCAGAAGCAGAATTCAGTGTTACTCTGAACACTGTGACACATTCTATACATGCTTAACCTTTTCCTGCAATCTCAAGTTGACCAGATGAGCAGTTAAAATGGAAGAGGGCTCCACATTTTGGCCTAAAAGAAAGAATGATAAACACTAAAGCCAATGCAACTTTTGGAGATTAGTAAGCAATTTAAAAATTGTGAGAAAATAGGCAAATTTTCAGTTGCAGTCTCACTTGATTTGCAACCAAGTGACCAGCAAGCCAAGTGGGCGATTTTTGAAAATCAATCTATTTTTGTGTGAACAGCTTGCAAACTTGTATTCTAGGCTGTGCACATTATTTTGTTACATATCTCTAATCACATCGTACCCACCTCAGCCCATTTTGTACCCACCTATGAAAAAGTGGCTATCAAGTTTGGGTGTTTAAACGCCATTACAATGAGAACATTAAACACACATATAATCAAAACTATCTTTTTAGAAAGAAAAAAACAATGTGAACAACAAGACACAAGTGTTTGCAAATATGCTGATGAAAACAAGAGCACCATTCAGCCATAACAAGTTCCCATGTGTGTATACAAACACACACACACACACACACACACACACACACACACAGGAAGGACTAGAGAATTGCCACACTCGCTGGCAAGTGTGACAGATGACTCTATCTACAGCGCTACATGCCACAAGGGCCAGAGGGTGTGTGATCAGAGCCTCGTCCTCAAGCTTTATCCGACAATGAAACAGGAAGGATGGATGTTGCACAAGGATAAAAATAACACACCTGATACATCTCAGAGAGCCAAACAAAAAACAAATATGGCAGGACAGGATATGTTTAGATAAGTAGAACATAAATGAATAACAAACAGACCTACTTACAGAGAGGATATGATTAAGTAGAAGGAATGGTGATGCCAGAATGCATCTCTGAGTGAAGTTGAATAATCTGAACACTGGCAATATGAATAAAAACATATAAACACTGTTACTATGATGCTTTAGATGCACTTTTGCAATGTTTGCATTACTACTTTATCTTGTTCTTTTCCATATGTATTTTAAATCTAAAATACATTTCACTATTTTCATCTCATCTCACACAAGCTCTGAAGTGATAGGTTAGTCACAGACTGCAGACGGTGCAATGGTGCAACCAGCTCTATGTACTTTAAAACTGTGCCAGAATAAAAATGTATCATTTACATTTATACAAAAATTAGAAATCTGACATCTCAGTTAGCGCTGTGAAATTAAATCAAATTTGTAGTTGATTTCAGCTCCAAGCAATCACAAAAACAGTGTAATAAACAAAAATCAAATGTTAAAATCCTTTGCCATATTCCACTTTAAGAACATGCTCTCACGAGCAGTGCGGAGATGGGCAGACACAAAGTTCTGACTAATACAAGGAGAGAGCTGTGGAATCAGATATTCTACTATAAAATAAATAAAATAAAACTACTCCAGTTTGAGTGAACACTTCTAAAACACAGTAATAGCTTTAGTTAAAGCCCATTAGCTTTGTGTTGAAGAAGCTGAAAGCATCCAGCTGAACTTTGGTGCAAAAATTAGTTGTTGTCAACAAAAAACAGATAGATGCTGCAGTGGAGCCTCACCTTCATCACCTTCATCACCATCATCATCAAAAAATGTGGTTACATTGTAAACCATGTAATTAAAAAGCTAAAACAAAATTTTCAGGGAAGAAACAAAAATAGGATTCTGTAGGGTTCTACAATATATTGGCAGTGCACTATATTACTGATTTTATTTATTTGTGTTTATTTTATCCAGCAGCTCACATTTCAATTTGAACAAAAAGGGTATCAAGGAAAAAATTCACATTCAAAGCAATTCACTGTTCCTTAAGTGCAATAAGTGCTATGTTTTACTGCTTTTAGTAATTGTGATACAATATAGACCAAATAACTGATCATTTTACCCTTGTAACACTTGTCTTATATACATGTTTGTGTGCATAAGTGGTCTACAAAATCTGAGGCTTCATACAGAAAATCTAGCTTCCATTAGGTAGGGTGCTTATTGCCTGCCAAGTGGCTAGTCTGACTTTCACACAAACAAAGCGTGAGCAGCTGTCTCCCAGAACATCACCATTTCCTCGATACAGGCACTTCTGCTAACTGTAACATGACTCAGCCACAAGCAAAGCACACCAGATGTTGTGCTGCTGGCACCAAAAGCATAAACAAGAATCTCCGGGCAATCCTGCCATCTGAAGAACTGAAAACCCCATGGATAACTTTTATTTTTAAAGAAGGGAAAATCCTTTTTATTGGCAAGATGTGCAACTAAAGTGAAAAGCTTAACATTAGGCTGTAGGCCAGAGCTATGTAGAAATTGTACTGCTGAGGGGTAAACTGAAATTGTGTAAGCTTTAGGATTGAGTTAAAATCAGTAAATGAGGACTGAGTGTGGGTTTCATGTTGCTTTTCATCAAGAACCGTTTTTTTTTTTAAATAGTGAATGTCAGTGCTATATTTAGGTGTTCAACCAATCAACACACATTTAGAATATTTAATCCAGTACAGCTACATCAAAGATGGCTCAGAAGTTGGATCTTAAAAAGAGATCTACAAATGGCAGAGATTAACAAATATACAAAGTCTAGTTAAAGTGGGCGAATTTTAAAAAATGTAACACAACCGTCACAACTTGCACCTCAAAGTGACACACCATTATTCCTGACTGTGCTTTCAGGTCAGGGTGCATAAAAAAGTTACACAGCAATGACCACAAGGAAAGAAATGTACCTTTTTTCAACAGAGAAGCAACTAGACCTATTCAAGTATTCAAAATAAAACTGTGAACCTGTAATAAACACATTTCAACATCTTGCTTTATATAAGACAGTAAATATGTAGTGTATTATTTTAACCCTTAAAATATCACCTAATTTTGTTGTGAAGTTGAGGGTTATTCTGAGGGTGAATTTTATTTTGGAAAAATAAAAACAAACAAAAATAAAGTTCACTCACCTCTCATGATGTGGCGCACTATTTTGACCGAGCCTCCTCTGACATTAAGAATTTGATGAACCCTCTGGTGAAGCTAAAAATACAAAACAAAAAACAAAAACACATTGATATTGGAATATTTCTTTGTAAATATGTTTGTACATCTTCGGTGTTTTCCTTCACTTATTTAAATATTTTGTTAATTAGTTTTAAACATGGCATAAATTTACTGTCATGCATAGTTTGTTTTGCTTTTTATTATTAGTGCTAATCTAACTGGAAATAAAATTATTATATTTTATTCACTATGTGTTCTTAAACTATATTCTATTTTACCTCCAATCAGACTCCAGTGCTTCCAATGACAAGACCAGGAAATTAATGAAATCTATTAATTATCTTTTGTCTTGGTATAAAAAGTGCTGAACAAAAAAAGCGATTAATGTTTACATGAAATTCCTATCTTAGTTTTACTTTAATAATGAACATAAACAGATCAATATAACTAATAAAAGCAAAGAGGAATGATCAATATCAAACAAACGGACGGTTTAATAAAAAGGAATTATTGGCCTTCAAAATTTTTTTTATTGGTCTTTAAAAAACATAAATTTCCCATTGCTAGATAAACAAAATGCAGGTATTAAGTATTGCCTAGTTCACAACCAAAAACAAAAGCAGCACTTTGAGAGCCCAATTAAAGCCAGATCAGTGCTGAAGTGAGTGAGCCAGTTGGGCACAGCACCATCTGATGCCTGTCTGCTTTTATAGCTTGTTTGATCGAATGTCTTAACGATAATTGATTGGTGAGAAAACTCATTTAGGAAGCCAGTGTGTGTGTGGGTGTGTGTGTGTACCTGTGAGATCCCTGAGTTGCTGATCTCCACCATAATATAGCAGAGCAACTGAAGAACAAACAGTCCGGCGTCTAGACGGCGAAGGTAGAACTCATCCTCCATGCTGTCGTCAAGTATCTCCCCCCGACGAACCATCTCCTGCACACACAAATACAAAACCCAATTAAAGGCTCAGTATTTCTTGAAGGAACACATACTGCCTGCTGTCTTTTAGGCCAAAGATTTAGATAAAGATTATCTTATGTTGAGAAATAAGGAAGCTGTAGGCAATTTGGTCAAACCTTGAAAACAACATTATCCACAATCTTGTGAGTTATCGTGAGATAGAAGCTACAGATTATGTGCTTTGAACGACTATAAGGTACTACCACACCAAACCTTAGCTTAGTATCTGTAAAACTGACCAATTTAAGATCAATATTGTGGTTTTTAAGGTCAGTTGGCTGTGGGGGTCATCTCAAATTGGACTGACTTTAAAAGTCAATCAGTTATAGATGTACATCTATTGGTTTTTTTTGGCAAGATCCTTTAAAATTTGATATTCTGGTTGCAGACAAACACAAACACACACACACACACACAGACAATCAGGGCAAAACAGCATCACTCTGATTTCTCCTTTCAGAAAAGGGTGATAATCAAAACCATCAACATGAAACTTGGAAAGAATGTAATAAATTGGATGTTTGTTGAGTAAACTGGGTTTTTAACAAAAACCAGGAGGCTAAATATAATTTGAGTGTTGTTTACCACCATTCTCCACAAATCCATTTTCTCCATTGACCACACACAAATCAATCGATTTCGCAGCTAACCCAATCACACACAAAAAGGCTCCAATACCAACACACACATTTGCACACTCGCATAGTTATTCATCTTAACAGTTCTGTCAGTATGCCAATAACACAACACTGCCAATAAGCACAGAGTCCACATTAATCATCATTAGAGATTAAGAGGTAAACTTGAGGGTGGTGAGCACAGTCTGAAGCAAAAGCTACTAGAGTTGTACGGAAACACGGATCAGGTAAAGAGTGCCTGGCCGTCAAACAGCTTAATGAAACTCAAATATTACTCACGTTTTATAAAATGTACAGACTTTCTGAACTGCACGCTTCAAGTCTATCAAAAACATCAACAGTGCAACAACAGTAAATTTCAGGGCTGAACTAAAATACGCGAGATGATATTCAAATACAGACATGGACAAATTCGAAAAAAGGCCTATTTAAAGCTCCACTTCAAAATGTTAACTAAAGCTTTTTTTTTTTTTTAATTAGAAGCAAAACAATGTAAGTGATTAAAACAAAAAGTGCTAATAAAGCCATCAAATGTGGGACATTTATCTCTTATGTTTCCCCTGGGTAAAAACACTGGCATAGAGTTCTGTTTTATTACAAAGAGGACAGTTATCACACTGTAAAATAGTCCCACAGCTTGGCCTTCCATTGCCTGATAAGAAAACAAGACTTGAACCAAAGCCATTTGAATATAAATGTGTTTCCCCTCCTATCTATTGGGGAAAAATACTATCTCAGTTTCCAGGACAACAACTGGGCTCATTATTTTGTGGGGAAGGGTTAGTAGTTTGTAGCAAAGTCACACACATCTCTCAATTTAATTTTACCAGAAAAAAATAAAAGACAGGATGAAGGTCTAATTGAAAAATAGACAACAGACAATACATACATAGAATTTAAGGAAGATCCAAAACAGATCATGAATTTGATCAGTTTCCTTTTATAGCTTTAACAGAGAATGAGTCTATTTTATGTTAGCCTCATGGCTTCCTATGGTCATCACAGTACCACAGCACTGGAGGCATTCTCTGACAGAGGCCTTGGAAAACTCAATTATCCTCCTGTTTCCATTTTAGCCATCAGCTTCTCTACTGCAGATGGACAAAAATTATCCTATAAATGTGGAAAAATAATACCATAGTCCATCTTGTAGTCCTGACAGGATCACTGATAACTTTACTAGACTGTAAGGTATGAGCAATCAGGGATGTACAAAATTATGTATATTATTGGCACTGTGTGAAGGAAGAAAGGTAATAAAACAAATGAGAAAAATAATTAAGGTGACCGTTTTTGATGATTTACTCAAAGTCGTGGCTTTTCAAGCACACCAACTACAAGGTGCTTCTGTAATAAGGATTAACGTCAGTAAATTTACAATTGATCAATATAATTTTTTGTTTTGTTTTGTCGAGCAGATACGTTCTGTTAACACTACATTGATTTTAAATAAAACATATCAACCAAATAAATGTTGGAAAACATTATTCTATAGCAGCATCACTTACAATGCTGCTGTGCTGAAGTTATGTCAGCACACTGAATTAGTGACCTGAATCAGCGATCGATGCTGTAAAATAGTTGGTCAATGCTGATTATCTCAAAATTGCAAATAATCAGTGTGTCTAATTGTTCAGCTAAAGTCATTTGCAGAAGATGCAAGATAACAGCTACAATAGGATGATACAACAGCACGTACCTCCCAACAAACTGAGTCACTGTATGAGAATTGTACATTGCAATGACTTCAAAACTTACCTAAACTACAGCAAAAAAATAAATAAATAAAATTACGAGCTAAGTGACTGAACAATTTGACACAATTTACAAAAAAGCAACTAAAATGAGCTCAATAACATTGATCATCTCACTGCAATGCACTGTTCTGCTGGGAATTATTGAGTTTGGCTTGAACTCAGCCATTTTTGGGTCAAACACCTAATCAATTAAACAGATTGTGCCTCTGCACAATGCTTATGTGTCCATAAAGACACACGAGCAATTTGAAGTAGCACTTCTTAAGTTTTTATAGTGGGAATCACAACTCTGAAGCAATAAATCAGAAGCCACACACATAAGTCTCTTAAAACAAGTGTGATTGTTGATAGTACAGTAATAGGATTAGATTAAAATAAAAAAAAAAGACAAAAATCTGATCAAAATCATTATGGACTGGGTTTTGAAAAAGATGTCAATATAAACCCACTGGGAAATTACCATAAATTAAAGCCTTAATAAACTGATTGAAATTATTAAACATTTGAAGTGGGAAAAACTAACAAATAACTTCTTATCAATACCACTACCCATAATCCTAATTTGATGAAAAAATAAATATGCTGGTCGTATTTAATAAACTGTTGTTTCTGTTCTAAACGTGTTATTTTTTAATGTTTCTGTGCTTTATGTTCCTATCGGAAAGCATATTGAGTTGCTTTACACATGAAAATGTCCTTTAGATATGAACTCTGATGGCTTTCAGAAATAAGTTTTTCTTTATGTTTTTGGGTTCTTTTTCTCACTTGAGCTGTTCTTACATCTGTTGAGTTCCCAGTTGCATTATCTCCTTCAATCTGACCAGAGTACGAAGGTCATTTTATAACTGAAACCTAAAAGAAATTTGTGGCTGAAAGCAGCAGGAAAATCCACTCGAGAAGTCAAACTGAGACACACCTAAACTGCTCGTCAGACAGGCCATCATAAAGACTGACAGGAGATGAGATTTCAAAATTTTGGCAATGCACATCATTAACTTCTGTAAGCTTTCAACATCTGCAACAGCTCTTCCCATTTGGCTTCTATGCTGTTAAATCTGGTCTCCTCAGGAAAAATGTATAAAAAAAACATTTTCAAATAAGATCTTAGACAAGTCGCCGTCTGCACCCTACGGGGAGCCTCACTGTAATGGAATGGAGAAAAGATGTTCAACACATGATGAATCAAGCCAGACCTTTAAATCTGAGTGAGGACTGGAAGGTTTTGAACAATGACAAGTGCATTAAATATTCATTATTGTGAGCGGCGGAAGAGGACGTTTGGGATATTAAAGCCCGAGCCGACTGTGCTGCAGTGTGGCAGTACTCATTACAGCGGCAGAGTTTTGTCCACTCGGAGTTTTGACATTGTGGCCAATATCTTTTATGTGTCAGCTCGGTCCCTCTGGCAAACGCCGAAGAGAAGAAGCGGGGAAAGAAAAACGTGTTGAAAGAAGGGATTGGACAAGTAAATTACTGCAACCTCAGGGGAGCCCGCAGCCTCGCTACAGTACAGACAAAGTAATAAGCAGTGATTTTCAGTCTTAGTCCCTTTACTGTAACTTAGCTGCATGGTGCTTTTGTGTTTGTGTGATGGGGAGTGTCTGATTTATGAAGGACAGTGCGTGCAGTTTGAGGGTTGTTGGGTGTAATTTTAAACCGTATACGAATATTTGTGCATGACTGAATGTGTGCTATTTCTACATATTTGAATATGTTTATCTAGTTGTTATTCCCACTCTTACTGTTTGCAGGGATGCTTGAATGCAGATATAACATGCCAAAACCCAGTCTTTGTGAGACTATATGTAAGACACAATGTTGTTTATGAGGCTTAAGGCCTGACTACTTTTTATGGCTTTATTATAAAATAAAAAAAATTAAACAAAAACAAAACATAAAAGACTAAAACTTTGTGAGACCAAGAGGCAACATCATGAGTTTTTGTTGTGGCAGAGAGAAAAAGAATAGTCCTACGCTCTCGGGAGCACATCAATTACAGGTTGTTCACAAAGTGGGGCAAAGCAAAAAACAGCCCGTTTCTGAGAGGAGGGAGGTACTCGCAACCAAAAACAAGTTCAGTCTCTGCTGAGCTTTGTCCAAATATTAAAATACTTCCCACCAGAACACAGTTTGTCTGATTTCCAGAAAGCATTTTAGTCGTGATTTTAGGCAGCTTAAGTATGTATGCTCAGTAATTTCTCTTTGAAAAATGTTATTTTAGCACCACGAGAGATTGCTGACTGGATGACGCACTTAGAACAGCAAAGGAAGCAGCAGTATGCTGCTTTTAGTCACGGGTGGGGTAGTTCACAAGTTATACAGTACTGTGCAAAAGTTTTACACTCCCTTATACTTAGCCTCCAATGAGCCAGACCTTCTTATAATCTTTACTGACCACCACAAAAAGGCTAATAATGTTTTGCCAGTGTTTGGGTGTCTTTCAAAAGTGATCATTTGGTTGACAACTTAAACTGATTAACAACACACAACACAAAAATGACTAACTTAGTCAAGGTCACAGATATTAAGCTAAAATTTGATCCAGTAGTAGCTAAGAATCATTCTCATAACAAACTCGGAGCTCTACACACTTTGCTAAGAACTTTGGCATTAACTGTTAGCAAAATATCTCATGAACCACTGAACAGATTATAATGAAACTCTAGGAGAGTAAACATTGAATGAACATCTACAACTTATTAAAATTTGGAATCAACCAACTTCAATATGGCCACCATATCTATTTGACTTTACCCAACACACAAATGGCTAAAATTCAGTCGGTTTTACTGATACGGAGCTAAAATTTGGTGTGGCAGTGGCATGGAATCATCCTCAACGCATAGTTAGAGCCAACTTATCTCAAAAGATTTAATATAAGATCACACATAATATAATTTACTGTTCCTTTTCAATTTAAGATCTTAGTTTAGAACTCTGTCTTTGACGGTGATGGGCGACATGCATTCCTTCAAAAAATGCTAAGACTAATTTAAAGTGATCTTGATACATAGTTCTACAGGCTTACAGGGACAGTATTTCTAAGTTTATCTGTAGACTTTGGCATATTTCTGTTATTACTAATTTCTCATTCAGTTCTTGTATCTGACCCTTTCAGCACACTGTGCAGGACAAATGAATAGTATCTGAAAAAATGTCTTTAACAAACATGAAAAAAATCCACCAAAGACCCGAGACAGGATCTAGGAGACGCATCATCCTTCCGTTCATCATCTCCTGTATGCCGTCCCAAACGGCTCTTTGGGAATCATTTTGTTAGTGCTAAAATTTGTTGTTTTTTTACCTCAAACTGTGTTATATTTGGTCATTTTGATGGATTAAAGAAAAAATGAGAACAAATAAAGTCTTTGAGGCTGCTAGTTACAAAGTGTTTAAAGATCCATTTTAAAATGGGTTCTTTGTTGTGTTGTCTTTCATGGGTCAGAAACACTGGTTCATCCCTTGAGTGTAGGAGCGTTTTTTACCTGAAGGATTCTCAGGTTGGAGTTAACAATCTGAACAAAAACATTTGTTTAAAAATGATCAGGAACTGGTCAGAAACTGAGTAACAATGCAAATAAAGTACACAATACCTTTAAGAAATCCTTAAGAAATATTTAGGACCACTTCAAACTTTTTACAAGAAAGTCTGGCTCAGCAAAAGCAAAAATAAACATAACTAAATAAAATAAGTTATGACTCAAGAAATCTGCAACATACTGCACAGTTGGTGATGAACCAGTCCGATCATCAATAAACTGGCTGCAGAAAAGAGTTTTAATAAAATGAATGAAGACTTTTTGAATGAAGGAATAACAAAAACTGACAGGAGGATAAGCTGGGACTCAAAGAGAATTTCATTGAAAAATTGGAAGTGAATCACACACACAAATAAGTTTTATTTTTAGAAGTCAACTAAATATATCCCATTAGGGGGCAAAACCAATTCCAACGTCAGACAAACATTCTTTTTGAACTGTCAGCAAAGCTAATCTGGGACATTTCTGCACTGTTGCTACAGGCTTACATAAAGCACAACAACCATCTGAGTTCTTAGTCAGTAGAAAAGTGCAATAAGGCATTTCACAGTATTGAGGTCAGCCTGAGCCATGTTCCGCTGAGCTTCATCAATCTCAAAAGAGTTTTACCATCAAGCACGGAGCAGGAAAAGGTCTGAAAAGAGTGAAGGTGAAGAAGGCTGAAAGAAGTGGCAAAAGAAGGAGGAAAAAGGGTATTTATAGTAGCAGAAACCTCGGCTGAAGGGAGTAAAATAACAGAAAACAAAAATTATATAGAAACAAATCTAAAGCATGGAAGTAAGTTTGAAAATTAGGAAGAAAAATGTGCTTAAGAGAAAGGAGTGGAATAATATTAATGGGAGTAGAAGAGGAGGACTGATAAAAGAAACAAAGAAGGAAAAATATAACAAATATAGTAAGAAAGAAAAGCAACTGAGTTGGAGAAAGAGAGAATCAGAAGGATACCAAAGGGGGGAAAAGAAGAGAGATACCAAGGTGGGAAGAAAGTAAGCAGCTTATTAAAGGCGTGAGGCTGGAGATGCAAAGAAAAAGCAGCAGCAGTTTTCCCTTTGCTATCCTCCTGAGAAATCTGTGGATAATATGTTGCAGAGGAAAAACATTTTGCTTACCGCCCCCTAAAAACAGGCTTAACTAGGGGAAACCAAAAGGCACGGCGGAGAGAGATAAAACGCTGCTGCTGCTGACGGCAGCCGATTCAGCTGAGGTGCAGGACAGAACTGGGTTGGTGTCTTTATCAGCTTCTTTAAAGTAACGTGGCATTTGGTGGAGACTTTGATTCTCAAACGGGAAATATCATTTGGGTGTTTCAGGGTTTGTGCATCAACAGGAATGCTCAAAACCAGTAATCTTCACTGGGCATGTCAGTAATGTGCACCAGCAGCTAGCACTTTAACCAAACGCAAGGAATAAAAACAATTTATACACCCCAAAAATTACCAGATCAGAAATTGCAAGTAAACTGGGTGAAAAACAATAAACAAACAAGCTTTCTGGTGGCCAGCTTTGTTATTTAAAGTGAACTAGGTATCACCCACCACCACAGGTAAAAGGGTGATAATGTGTTTGCTGTGTCTGTTTGTGGGTGTCTTTGATTGTCTGCTAGCAAAATATTTTATGATCCAGAGAAAAGATTTTAATGAAACAAAAATAATCATTGGATGTACATCTACAACTGATTAATGATTAACACTTGGAGTTACACCAGTTCAAGGTGGCTGCCACAGTTAAGCAACCTGAGCAAACACTAAAATGACTATAAGTCAGTCAATTTTACAGATAGTAGGCTAAAATTTGGTGTGGTAGTAGCTGAGCATCATTCCCAACCCATACTCCCTGTGCCAACACATCTCATGAGATGATGCATAGAGTCATTTACTGAACATGTTTGACCAAAACAACTACAACTCGGACCCTTCTAATCATGAGATGATCTTAGTTTAAAACTGAGATGAAAGGCAGCGGGTGATGTGCATTCCTTTAAAGACTAATCCGATGAATGAATATTTATGAAGATTGAACAGATTCACTTTCTGCCTCATGATACAGCAAAACACAGTCAAACCAGTTTTCAATTAGCTCCATGTGAACAAACAAAAAGATGGTATATTTATATCACAAATCTTAGTAATTTCACCCAAAATGTCAAAAACTTGGCTTATTTGGGTGGCTGATAAATTGCTTCATATTCTTTTTCTCAAAATAGAAATTAAGGGATTTAAGTGCAATGGATGTAAATTAAATCAATCAGAGCCAAACTTCTGTCAGTTGAACAGATGCAGGTAAGAGCAGCCTTGGCTACTGAAAGAAGAGTAAGAGCATAGTTAAAAATCACTGTTTCACATACATTTTGTATGAGGTCTTCACAGGAAATTTAATTTTTTTATCTCTAAATGCGTGCACCTTATTTGCCCCATTCGACATGCACTCCAACAGACACTGAGGCACTGTTAACTCCTCTTCCCACTCTAAAAACTAGTTTGCATTTTAGTCTCACAACAGCATTGATTTCAAATAAAAAAATCTAAAGACTGCATAACTGCTTTAAATAAAAAAATAAAATAATATATGTGAAAACCTAAGAAATTTTAAAGCATCTGGTTAGCACCTTGTAAATAAATAAATAAAAAACAAATAAGGTGATTTAAAACAAAAGTTTATATCTGTTTTTCATTTGCTAAAATGAAATTTCTTGTTTCCTCCTGCAGTATTTTTTTAATGTACTGCACCACTGATTCTTTGTATTTTAAACTTCATTAAAACAAACTATAATATATTTTTGTAATTTCATGAATTTGCAATGCTATAAATATGGTACGCTATCAATTCAAAAGTAAACAGCACACCTAATACAGCAGCATAACACTAAAAACACACACTAGTCACCAAAATGAAACGTCACACTGGATTACACAACTAACATTTTGTACCTTATTACCAAAGCTTAAACATAAAACAATATACCTTACAAAAACATAAAAATGACCCATCTATGTCCTATAACTAAACAAGTAATGTGCTGAGATCTCCAAGGACCTTCTTATAATAACCACGGGACATTATTTTAATGGCTATGACTTAAAATGTAATAAAATTACCTACATTATACAATAAAATGTTTACTGCTAAAATATTTTCCATAACAGACACATTAGGCTTAATATATGAGCAGACATTAATAATTAAAAAATTCCCAACAGAATTACCATTTTTTCTGATCAATGCACATATTGCAAATATTAACATTAAACTTTAGGAACACTATCATGTAGTGCTGAGCTGCACAGAGCTGTTCTGCAAGTATTTTTTTCTTGAATAATTCTGTACCCCAGATGGTCTTGTAAGAGAAAACTACACACCCCCAGCATCAAGCTCAAAGTGTCCTGTGGCTCCACAGAGATGAACATGAAAAAGATTACCATACCTCTCATCTTTGTTCAAGACTTGATGCCACACCGGTCCCTTTATCCACTGCTATTAATCTTCATAGTCATCTAACAGTTTATAAGCCCTGTAGACTGCTCCTTAGCTCAAAATAGTACACGATGAATACGATAATAACTTTTATTGAAAGTTCTTTCTTTTAGAGTGTGTAAAGAGCAGAACTTTGTTGCCACTAATTATTAAAAAAAAAAAAAGGTGTTTTATCTCACTTTTTGCCTTCTGTGTGTCTGGCACCCAGAATGGCTGTGAACTGAGGAAGCCCAGCAATGTGGCTTCAAAGATAGCTGCACACACAGACAGCATTTCTTATCACCAGGTTATCGTGAAGCCACCCTTTCACCATCCCGCAGGAGGAGGCGAGAGAGCGGCAGAGGGAGACAGGCAGGGAGGAAAAAAAGTGGGAGGAGAGGAGAATGTCAAACTGTCTGGCCTTTTCTTGGCAATCCTACCACACTGTCTGTCTGAGAAATTAATCTTCTGTCATCTTTAGATAGAAATCTCTCACTTATCTGTCTCCTCCCACACCTCTCTCCTCTTCGTCATTCCCTCTTTCACTCAGACTTTATCTCTTTTCTTCTATTTCTTTTTCTACCTACCTCCTCTTCTGTTTTTTTTATTATGTCTCTGTGACTTTTTTTTCTTGTCTTTCCACTTTTTTGAAGTCAGGATGATCTTTCCTTCTTTTTTTCACACCATTATCCCTTGCCTGGTCACTTCTATCTGTATCCTTCCATCGAGCTGTCTAACCAACAGCTCAACACACTGAGATACATCCACACACACCTATCAAACTTTCCAGTCCCCTGTAAACTGTCATATTGTTATAAGTTGGATTCTGATGGTATTTTAGGTCTTTTTTCCCCTGCAGCTTTGAATGCAACCAGTCATGGATCGATTACCAGTTTCAAGATAAACCACGGTGTTGAAGAGTCACACTGTCAAAACTACTAAACTTTTCCATCATAAGTGAGCATCACATATTTATGTGAAGTACTGCTTTCAGTTATTAAACAAGCTGCTGATGGCGAATTATGTCCTCTATAAAAAAAAAATCACAATTTTAAAATAGCCTGAAGACTTCAAAGGTAAATTTCAATCCTTGTAAGTTAATTATACAATTATATTTAAGATCAAAGGTACATTTGTATGACATATTACATTTCCAATATAATTATTAGGCAATATGTGATATTATTTTGGCAGCAGCAGTAATCAGATTTGCATTTCTGCTTTACAGCAAAAGTAAATAAATTGTGGCTTTAAATTTAGTTTTAACATTATGAAATTGTGGAATTTTTAGCTAAAGGGGATCCGATTCTTATACAGGCCCATAATTAAAAGCAACACTGTAAAACTGAACACCTAATCAAAAATAAAATGACATTTTCTTCTTGTTACCTTTTTAAAAAGTATAACAGTTATTATCTCAACTTTTATGCGTCAGTTTTACTTTTTTAATCCAATACCTGATGACAAAATCAGGAATTTAGGACTATGTTGCACTGATACCCACTTTTTATTTAAGATTCAGGTAAAAATGATGTGATTTTTAGCCTGCATGTTCAAAATCTCACAGTTTCCTGTGACTCCATCACTGCAGCAGGCTTAATATGAAGGTTTTATATTAAAAGGTGACAAAAGAAA
Organism: Kryptolebias marmoratus; assembly: GCF_001649575.2. NCBI lineage: Eukaryota > Metazoa > Chordata > Actinopteri > Cyprinodontiformes > Rivulidae > Kryptolebias > Kryptolebias marmoratus. The sequence goes on from NC_051437.1 coordinate 25,339,757, forward strand.
GGAAACTGGAGGAGGAGGATGGCAGATTGAGAGGGTGGGAGGGACAGAGAGAAGGAAGATAAAAGGAGGGATGCTTACATGTTTCTCCCCTTCGATCCTCTTGTCAGCCTGCTGAACAGCCTCCAGGTATTTAAAATACATCTCCATCAGTCGATCAACCTGAGGAGCGAATGAATAAGAGGCACACAAAGGTAATGTGAGAAATGCAGCAGAGAAGAAAGCAAAGTGAAAATAAGAGAAACAAGAGACTATAGAACAGAAACTGAACAATATCAATCAAGCTGGAGATTCTGACACAGGTGATTTTATACTCTAATACGTCACTCTAACATTAATTATTTTGTGGCAGACTTTTAGACCTCTTTACAAAGGTTCAGGTATTTGAAAAAAAAAACCCAAAAGACATGGATATCTATAATTTTTTCTCTGCTCTCCTCAGACAGCTCTCACCGTTGTTTTCTCTGCTCCAGGTTCAGTGTAGTGCAAAAAATGATACCAAACCACTCAGTGTCTGTTTGTTCCCTTTAAATAGGCTGATAAATTGTTAGGAGGCACCTGCGATACTGATTAAAGTCAAACAGTTTTGAAACACCATTATAATGCAAAGAATAAATGTTTCATAAAGGGTACCACTAAATCTGCCCATACTAGTTTAGTATATCTTTGTAAAATACACAAGAAACAGTTTCTTTTCACAATTTTTTTGTTGACGCCATCACATACTAAAGACATGCAGATAAACATTAGATAATTGATTTTACCTGAATCACTTTTCACAAGAAATGAAGCGGCTTCAAGAAGCTGTAAGGGTACCAACAAATGGAGCCCCTCACACAGTTATAGTTCAATTATGTGTAAAATGCAGTTGGATTTAGAAAATACAAGTTCTGATTGTTGATTCCAAGAACTGCATAATACAGAGTAACAAAAACACACTGACAGTGGAAAAACTAACTTTTCAGCTTACGCTTAATCATAAAGCAATTTGCTTTCTATCATTACTGTGGATACAAAAGAAATGCGAAGGAGGCAGGATAAAAGATGAAAAGCAGCAGCAACAAAAGAAAAATGACAGAAACTAACCTTCTCACAATCGTTTTCCATGAACTTGTTTTGGAGTCTGGTTCTCTGCTGGGACTTGAGGTTTCTCAGCATGGAGGCGATGATGGAGCAGACGTGTTCTGAGAAAAAGTTACAACTTTAAGAAAAAGCCCACAACTCTTAAATCTTCAAATTTCAGTTTATCTAAAGTCAATACGATAATTGCATCTCTGTCAAACAAACACCAACACACAGGTGCATGATGATTAACTAACCTATGACCCACGGTTTTTGATTCACAACAGACCTCAAGAACAACAAACTGATTAAGCACTTGATAATTTGCAATTAACTGCACACTCAGAGTGGATACCCTCGCAGAGAGCGTGCAGCTCAAGAGGAGAAGAAAATGTAAATGAAATTTAGAATTCAATTTATCTTTCGGGTGCATACTGGAACATGTGTAACGCTTTTGGATGTAGCTGAATTACATTTCTAGCAGTGATAGAAATTTGCCTGTGGCAGCTTTGGGGCCATTTAGCTCACAGAAGATCTGAAGACAAGGTAATTGACTAAATTAGTAACAGAAATGTGTTGCCAACAATGAGGGCCCTTGTTAAACCAATTCATGAAATGCAAGATGGATCTTATTCACACATCCTCTTAGTCACAGACTGCGAGAGCAGGGGACAATCACATCTTTCTCTAAGATATTGGATGAAAAATACACTGTACACACACGAGGACAGAACGTGACATTGTAAAATCACTGGATATACAGAGCGAAAGCAGAAAAATGTAATTGGACTTATCAACAAGAGGTCAATATTCTCTCTCAATGAGGCTTTGCAGTTGCTAAGCAACAAGAGTGCAGGAATCAATCCCATTTCTGCGTTTTAAAAGGGGTCTTGTTTGCTGTCAGCTTCCTTTGTGCAATCCCCTCATGACCGTCAGCATCTTTATTCACAGGACAGAGGAGCTGAGAAAACTAAAGACTATAACACCTGCCAGCATCTGTTTTTTACAGAACACACAGATGTCCATCAATAGAAACAATACAGTATGAGCAGGGAAAAGTGCAAAAAATGCAGTGAAACAACTTGCAAAATTGAAACCTGTCTGATTTAGAAAAGCAGTATGGAGAAGAACATTGCACCAAAAGCTGAAATAAATTTGACCAACATTTCATCATTTAGAATAATACAACTTAGTGAAACAATTAGAAATTTTGAACATTTTACCTCAGTTTATTTATATTAAGTGAGTGCTAATAATTAACAAGGATTGTGCCTCTTAGTCTTACTGTTATTTATTTACAGTAATTTGATGTCACGAGATAAAGAAAATTTGTAAGACAACATTCTCTGTGGTTTTAAGATAATGACTTGTTGACTTGCTTTGTTGAATAAAACTCTAGAAAGTCTTGATCAGACTAATGCCATGAAACAGATGAACCAGAAGGACCAACATGAAGAAAAATCTCAACTTAGATTTCTGCTAAAGACACTGTTACTCCTCTCTATGTTTAGATCGCCATCAGTTTTTAGCTGCAACACAAAGGATCAAGATGTCATCTGTCAAACTTTTGAAGATGTATTAAGGTCATTTTATGCAGAAAACGTATGTTGGAAAATTCCTACATATTATAATCAAGTCAGAAGAGCTGCTGATAGTTTATGAGGCTCTTTTTGCTTGACACTAACTGACAAGATAATTAAGAAAGCTTGTAAATAAAAATGAAATCTTGTTGCATATCAACCAGGTTTAGTCAAAGTGTCCCTTATTTTAATGTAGACAAACTTTTTTCCCCCAGTAGAAAGAAACAGGAAGCCTAACTGCCATTTCCAAAAGGACACTACTTTATCAACTTGATCCAACTGGTAATTGATGTCACCACCTCCGAGCCCTGCCCAGGGGGCTATTGATCGCTGGCTGTGGAGCGTTTTCTCCAAAGGGCTTAAAACTAAACAGAGACCGCTCCTTTGAGATTTGTGAAGAGGTGGAAGCAGGATTGTATTGTGGGTACCAAAAAGAGGGCAAGGTTAAATAAAACAGCTTCCTCATCTATTTGTCTTGGGCAGACATGCAATCAATACACGTGTTTAAAATGCTGCTTTACATTTGAATATTGAGCAAAATGAAACAAATGAATAAATGTCTACTTTTTTTGGAAAACATAATTTTTTACTACATAACAATGTGCCAACTAGAAAATGCTGGAATTATTGATCACCGTGGATAAAAAAAAAACCTTCACACCACCAAATCTATACACGAGGACACAGATGAATAAGGAGGTAATGGTACTTATTACAGTCATAACTACAAATTTTATAGCATCAGAACTCAGTTTTATTGTTAAAGATTTGATTTCATTAGTAAGTGGACCTCTGTATCAAAAAACATAAACCATAAACTGGAACTACAGTAAAAAATTAGGTCTCATGGTTTTGCTGTTGCTCTTTCAAGTCAATGCAAATTTTCTGCATCAACATCAACATGTAAAACACTGGAGTGTGGCTTGCCAACACATGACAATAGTGAAAGAAGCAAGTCAGGTCACCATTTAAACCACAGCTCTCACATTAGAGCTACCATTCCTACTTGCAAGGAAAAACAACAGCAATCTCCAATAACCAGTGCTGCCACAGTTTACCATTACCACCTGAATCAACTGACTCAAACAGCACCTGACGGCTTTCATTAAATATGTATTGTGCCTGAATCATGCCTCTTTTATATACAATTCAGATATACTTCAAACAGATAAATACACATCCTTCTTTAGAATTTTTGTTAAGCCGTTTCAATCCAGACTGTTTTTGTGCTGAAAATAAGAATGTGCATATAAACAACTTAATAAATTCACAACCGGTGACACACTGCCATTGGATTTTGCACTTGTCAAAAGATATGTAAGAAATCCTTCCATCACTTTGAACTACTTCACAGGAGTAAAAAAAAGTCTGTCAGATCTTTTCAGAATGTTGTTTTTAAGTTTGCATAACTGTAAATATTTAAATGCTAGTATTCACTTATCCTTCATTAATCATTCCACGTTTGCCTCATCTGTGCCGTAGGGGATTTAAAGCACTAAGTCAACATGCAAATATTGCATGAGAGAGGCCTGTATTTATTCCTTAATTGATGGTTGAAAGAAGTCTAGTTTAGTCCTGAACGACAGAGGAGCAGACAGGTGGTACTAATTTGGCCCGAACATGCTGTGCCCTGGGGAGAGCAATCAGCCTCTCAGCATTATAGGCTGGTTATTCAGGAGTTAAGAGTCTGCATTCCTGCCTGAAGAAGCGAGACTACACTCTAACCACCAGCGAGTACCTTGTGGTTGAGCCTTGGCTGTTGGAGCTCATTCAGTCCCAGCCCAAAACAAACAACATATTTCACCACCTAAGGGGAGAGCCATCAAAGTTGGGTGCTATGTAAGCTGGGTGGCAGGCGAGGACAGAGCCCTGGGGATGCCAATTCCTGGCAACACAAAATGGTTCTAGGGATAGGATGGAGTAGGGGATGGATCAACAGACTGGGGCCTCATCAGCATTAACGAGGGCATTGCTCCAGTCTGTCATGGTGAAAAAGGAGCTGGGCTGATAGACAAAGCTCTCAATTTATTGATCAGTCTATGTTCCATCCTTTATCTCTGGCCATGAGGTGTAAATCAAAAGGAATGCAAGCAGCACAATGGATCAGTGGTTAGCACTGTTGCCTCACAGCAAGAAGGTTCTGGGTTCAAGTGGGGTCTTTCTGTGTGGAGTTTGCATGGGTTTTCTCTGGGTACACAGCAAACTCGGCCTCAGAGAGAAGGTGAGCAGCTCCATCACCCAGGGGGGAGCTCGAAGTAGAGTTGCTGCTCCTCCACATCAAAGAGACTCAGCTGAGGTTCAGGCATGTGATAAGAATGCCTCCCTCTGGCAGTTTTCTGGGCATGTCCAACCAGGAGGAAACCCAGAGGCAGACCAGAACTCAATGGAGGGATTATTTATCCTCTCTTGCCTGGAAACACCTTGACAGCCATGGAGGAGAGAGATTTCTCGGTTTCCCTCCTAACCCTGTTGCCTTCGCGACCTGACCATGGACACGTAGCAGAAAATGGATGGAAGGACAAATGGATTGCCTTACGAATTATGCACATTTAATGGAAAAAAAGCACCAACTACAAATAACTCATGAGTAAGGTCAAGCTAATAAACTTGTCCTACCACCGAGGGAAGCATTGCTTAAAAGTGCTGTGCCTTCCTTTATATTCCTTAGCAGAATATAAATTGTTTTGAAAGTAAACATATGAATATGCCACAGCATCTTTTATTGAAGTTTATTGAGATGAAATAGATCAATCCTCACAGGAGGAAAGAGCAAGCTTGAACAAAATGGTAATTAGATGCATCTTTACACAAGGATCCAACAACAAATATTGCTTCTAAAAAAACACTAATAATAGGATTACACAGTGCGACTGTATCAGCAAGGATTACATTAAAATTTGCAGCATCTAAAATGTTACTGAACTCGATCTGTATCAAAGATGCTAAGAGCTGGGAGGGAAAGATTATCTAAAAGATGCATCTGATTCTCTGCATTAAACTGAAATATGTTATTTAGGTTTTATTTTAAATTCAGATTATCATGTCTCTCTATTGCAATCGTATATATAGTCAAATATACAATTATGCATTGAAACTTTAAAAAACAGTTTTTTGTTAAAGGGAGACGAGATGACAGAAGAAACATAACAGCTGAAAGAAAAAACCCTCTCATGGTTTGAATTTGCAATAAGACAAATAATTTTTGTTGTTTATTTATAGGAGAAGCATGATTTGCTTTAATAAAAGGCATTCAACAAAGCAGCGGAAGCATAAAATATGACAGTTTCTCTAATACAGGTCTCTTTCCGCCTGTATGCCTTACTCATTACTAACTTTAGTGCATTCATTAGAAAAATAAGGGTCACGATGAGCGCTTGCAACACTGGGAGGCATTTGTGTGGCATTCAAATTATATTAAGCACAAAGGCCTCTGTTGCATCTCTGCCTTTAGTGTGCTCAATCACACACGCACACACACACACATACACAAGGGGCAAACAAAGAGACACTTTTTCGAGTCGGAGTTGGGAGATGGAACTAGGACTATTGTGCCGCACCGTGTAAATTAGTTGTTTACTTCTGTTCCCTCTAACACTCGCTCGCATCATTAGCCACCTAAATATTACAACCGGCTGGCACCAATTTCCATCACACAATCTCATTTCTGTGGTAATGACAAAGTACGTACACCAATAAACCGAGACCCCAAAACAAGAGGCAGAGTTGTGACAAGAATACTCACGAACAGAGAAATGTAATTTGTTGTTTGGATTTTTTTCCCCTCACTTCTTTCCTTTTTTGTTTTTTCCACTTACAACCTCTCTATTAATTATGCCCTTCTCTATGTTAATCTGTCCAAATAATCTCTGGTCATTTGGGCTGTGTCAGTTTCAGAAAGGATTTTATGGGGATCAATCTCCGCACTGAGGTTTAGTCGTCGGGATTAAGTGAATGAATATAAAAGAGAAAGGACTATAGAGGGAAGGCCATAAAGGTCCCTACTTCCTAATTAGTTTTGTTTGAAGCATATGATTGTTAATTAATCTTCATTGTTATATTGTTATTCAGAAGAACCACTTGATTAATGTTTTTTTTAATTAGTGCTCCTACAAAGAGGGATGGTTCACTAAATATTACTTATATTTGGACAGACATCTTGTTACACCTATGGTTGACAAATACATGGAAATATTATAGGAAACCTACACAGGCTATGATTTTAAACAAAAAAAAAAAATTAAGAACTAGCATTCCTTGAAGGAATGCATACTGCCCACTGCCTCTCATGCAAGAACTGTAAACTAAAATCATCTTATGACCTTGTGAACAACATTATGAATGACTGAACTCATTAAATTAACTTATGCAAGATTTTGCAAGATGTGTTAAGTCTCAGGACTATTAACATCAAATTTTTAAGCAAAGATGATGTGCAAGCTGCAGCACTTAAAGTATATGTTGGAATGACTCTTAGCTACCAGCACACGCAATTTTTGTTCTATATCTGTTAAATTAACTGAGTTAAAGCAATTTTTTAAATGTTGATTAACATTGGTGGCCAACTTGAGGTAAAAAACAGCAATCCTTGAAGCAATGAATAATGTGATCTGTTAGCACATTAAGTATGTAATGGGAATGGCATTCAGGTATTACCAAAGTTTGTGTGTGTTTGCAAAGATTGGTTAGCTGTGGCAGTCATCAAGAAATCAAGTTGACTCTGTAAATCCAGTAATTCCTATCTAAAGGCTTCATGAGATATTTTGCTAGACGTGCTGAATACCCGACTTGTCATTAATTTGGACAAGTTTTTTCCCACTGCGCCTGCCTTGCCAGCTGCTTCAACACAAGACAGCAATGCAGGAAGCTTTCACTGCAAGGAAGGGTTATCTTCCACTCTGTTCCTCTAGCTGCTTAAAAGGTTCAAAGGTTAATTCATTGAGTCTCTGGGTGATAAGCGGAACACAATGGCAGACAATTTGTTCTCCTCTGCTGAGCTGAAAAACCTCATCGGACGCATGAAACTTAATTAACACAGACAGAAACTGGAGGTGTTTCAAATTTTGAATGAAAGCCAACAAACAATAATCAAAAAGACGGAAAAGGATTTTGTTTTTCTTTTGGGCTTTTCCCCCCTGTGTGATTCCATTTTCCAGTTTATGACATGGACCTATGTCTCTGTTCTTTGTGTCTTTCTATCTTTGACTCTTGTTTGCTCTTTCCATCTCTCACTCAGAGACAAGAGAGGTTAGAGAGCACGGACAGGAAAATCAATCAAGATTGGATTGATAGTGTAAACTGACAGGCTGAAGAGGCGGCGAACTGATACATGAGCAGAGCAGGACTGAGTGTTTCTGCAGAAAACAGGGTGTGACCACAGAGTGGAAAAAGACGGGCAGAAAAAGAAACGGCTTCATTTTGATTCACCGTTTGACTTGGTTAAATGAGTACTGTTAAATAACTGATTTAACAAATTATAACAATTAAATCATTTGACACCAACATCTATTTTTTTTTTTATCTTTGCCATCATGGAAATTGAAAAATGTAAGTGGCAATGTCATTTTTCATAATTAGATATTAGTGAAATACTGAACGATCAGATCATGTAATATTTTAATAGGTGAATATAATATAAATCATATTTTTTGTTCTACTGTTGAATTATGTTATTAAAATCCCAAAAAGATAAAAGATTGAGTTCATTCAGATTCCTGTACATTTATATTTTAAAATGTAGGCTTAGGCTTTCCTATACCTCATAAAAAAAGCAAACTAAGCTTCTTCAGACTGAAATTGGCAACTTATGTGCCTCCAATTGCTCCTTCAGATTTGTATTCCTCACTTGACAGTCAAATTTTAAATAGTTTAACATGTCGACTGACTATAAACATTACAAGACACCAGTGAATCTATGACAAAAATCCAGAATATGTACAACTTACGCAAAATACTCATAGTTTTAAATATGTTGGAGGATTTAAACAAAAAACATAACTATTATTTTTCAGCAGCTAAATGAACAAGCATTACTCTGAAAATAGTTAAGCATAAGAACTGAGTTAAAAGTTGTTTTAAAGAGCAGCCAACATCGGAAAATAAAAAACCTCAAACAGCGCAGAAACAAATTATCCAAGACAATATTGGAAAAACGAACAAACACTAGAATGTCTGGCTGCTTGGAAGCAAAGTATGAAAAAATTAGAGACGGCTCGAAACCTTTACCCAGTACTTCATTTCATTGTAAAATAGAGAGAAGATGGATTTTATAACCATTACTGTTTTGCCCTGTGAGTCACACCATTTGAAGAGGTCAAATCTTTGCAGCTGACTGCAGCCCTTGTAAAAAAATCATATTACTTTTGCCTTGTGCTGTAATTACTGACTGACCTTCGTGTTCTTTCTCTGAAGCGCCAGTTTTCTTCATCTTTTTGGGGGTTTTCATAAAAAGTGGAAAGATGGTCCGCAAGCCCAGGATGTCCACAAATTTATGGCAGTTATCTGCTCCCTCTGGTCCAATCATTGCATGGTCCAGGACCTTCAGAGCACTGGTGCGAGACATTTTCTTTTCTCTACAGGGAAGACAAAAGAAAGGAGGGAAAAAAAAACAGGATTAAGATACAGTATATCAAGAACTGCACTTATAAAATAAACCCAGGAGAGGTTTAACTGTGGTTAAGATAACTGCAATGCATCTTAAAAGCTTTGGTGGAGTAGTAATAACACTCAATTTCACATATCTACTTAAGAATCAACTCTAGTGGAGTTGTTTTTTGTTTTTTTTAATCAAAATAGTAACAAGTTATATTTATTTTTATCAACAAGAATGACTGAACCAATCACAATCCTGCCAACCTTGAAGAAAATCTGTGCACCTGTTCAAAAACATTCTTACTCAGCAGCTTAAAAATAATAAAGACAGAAAAAACATACAATATATTTTTGATTGTTGGGTCTTTATTTTTGTCAGGAATTTAGTTTTAAACAGTTTACGCTGAAAATTAAAGATTTTTTTAACCACCATTTAAACCAGGAGTAAGCAACCCTGGTCCTGGAGGGCCACTATCCTGCATGTTTTACTTGTTTCCCTGCTCTAACACACCTGATTCAGTGGTTAAATGACCTCTTGATGTTCTGCAGAAGCCTGTTAATCACCCATTGGTTCAAATTAGTTGTGTTGGAGCAGAGAAACAAGTAAAACATGCAGGATAGTGGCCCTCGAGGACCAGGGTTGCCTCCCCCTGATCTACACAATCAAAGGTAAACACTTGTTTGCCACTTTTCCATATTATTTAGCTTTTAGGAAGCACTTAACAATGTTTCTTAGTCAGTCTTTTCCTCATACAGGGCCTACTAATCTACAATATGATGGTAATATCATAATCTGACAAACAAATGTTCTGTACGACAAATATTCACCTGTTTCTCCTCAAGGAATTGTCATGATATGGGAATCCAACCTTTTCTTACTGTGTTTATATTCCCCACTCTACCCTCCACCTTCTGTTAGGAAATGTAGCTGTCTGTCTGAGTGTCATTTCCCTCATTTCCACCAATGACAGATGACAGTGTTTATCTCAGAGGAGGGACACATATTTCAGGCAGTTGTGTCTGCTTCTGCAGACAGACACATTGTATTTGATGGACGGCTGGGGAGGACAAGTGGGAGTGATATGCAGTATACTTTCCAAAGGGAAACGAAGGCAATTCCGTCTGCAGACAGCAAACGTAACTCAACGTCTTGGTGTTGTGTACTAACCTGCTAAAGTGAACTGCGGGTCATGTCTGCTGGATACCAACAAAGACGTTTTTGTTTAAACAAAATTCTAGATCAGTGGTTCCCATGTTGGGGTCGGGGCCCCGGTATGGGTCTCAAAGCAAAGTCTGGGGTTTTGAGGTGACTGTCAAAAACAGAATTAAATCACAAAAAATAAGTGCTAACATTTCTTATCGTAACTTTTACAAGCAAAAAAAAAGTTTACATTTTTTAACAGATTTTAAAAATAGTCTTCTTTATTAGGCCTAATAGAACCATTTGCAAAGATCATCAGAGTCTTAATACTCTGCTATAGCTACTTTGAGGGTCAGAAGCTGAAAAGTTTGTGAATCGTTGTTCTAGACCACACTAAAGTAGTGTAGAGTATATTATACCGTTTAAAGGCAGGACTAAGAATTCAGACATCCTACCAGAAAGTGGCAAAAACTTGTTTAAAAGAAAATGGAGCTCAGCAATAATAATAATTTTAAACAAGAATGTTTAACTTCAACCTCTCACTGGGCTGCAACTGTTGGAGACCGAAAATTGCCAGAAAATTGTGGAAAAATAAGGCAAATGTTTTTGTTGTGGTCCCACTGAATTCTGAGTGTTTGCAACTAAACGACCAGCAACGTGTGGCTGCATTTAGAGCAGCTAATTTATGAAACAGTTTATTTTCATGTGCACAGTTTGAAAAACTCTATTCTAGGCCATGTACATTATTTTGTTGCCTAATTCTGCTCATGTCGTACCCTCCCCTCTAATTGGATTATGCTTTTGAATGAAAATAGGCAGATTTGAACCAGGTTATTAATGATTATTATTTATCATCGCTGTAGTTTTTAGATCTGGACATTGTCCTCGGATGTTTTCTGTCAGAGGAAAGCTTCCAGGCAGGTGTGAAAATACAACTCTAGTGAATTTATAGAAACCAAATTGAGATGGGTTCAAGATGTCTGCAACAACAACAAAAAATGGTTGTCCAAACTAGTCCAAACAGTTACAGCCCGGTAAAATCTACCCCTACTAGAATATAAATCATCTTGTTGGACTTGATGCGGCAGCTCAACATCAAATTAAATTTTTAACATCTTGGTATATTTTTTACAATTTTATATATAGATACAAGTGTGAAACGGTTATGAGTGAAGTTTCAATTGTAGTGCGTCACTTTGTTTTCCAGTTTTTGCCTTTTTTGAAAGAATTTGAACAGGTGAAAATATTGTTGAGATATAGATTTGAACTGCTTTTATTCTTGTATCTGCTTCAACAAATAGAAATATTGTTGTGTTTGATGAAGCAGACATCTCTCTGTTTGTTGTTCCAAACAACCTGCATGTATTGAACAGTTTTTTTATACACCACAATGGCAGTTTCTGTGTAGAAAAAAACATTTTTTTGAAACTATATAAATATATATTGCTTTTTTTTTGCCTGTCCTCTTTTTCAGACTCCTTCATTCTTTCTCTGCAGAATGATTTGCCAGAAAAAGGTTTTTGCATTGCAATAATGAGATATTGATTGGAGCCTTAAATCTGTGTGTCCAGTGATGTGATCATCAGTGCTCGGGTGCAGAACTGTGAAGGTTTCATAAATGCATGTGATGTGTCTTTATGAGTCTTTAAGGTCAGGTTTGTGCTCTGCTGCACTCCACCAACTATTGACTGATTGGAGGAATCTGGCAACCTCACACGGCAGCAGAGCAGGTACATTTACACTTACGGGAGAACCAAAGAAACAAATAAATAAAACTCTGAACTGAGCAAAGTACCAAGACAGTTCTGTACTCAGCCCAACACTGAGTATTTTCTTTATTAAAGGACATTTTTTTAAACACTAGAATATTTCTACTCCTTTGTTTCAGGTTACTCCATATAAAAATACTTTGTAATGTACAATGTAGTCCAGTATATCACACAGGTCATTCTTTAAATATAGAAATAAACATTTTATATAAACAAATGGATTCAGTGACAGTGTTTGTATAAACGATTCTGAAACTTTCCAGCTTACGACCCACAAAATAACAGTGGCAGAGCCTTGTGACCCAGACTACTGCTAACTGAAGTGTACTAACATGGCTAATAAGCCAATTAAACAAGAATATAATGACAGCACAAAAAGCTTCAATAAACAAAGTGTTTTTTTTATTTATCTCTTTACGACTACTGTTATTCCTTGTGGCATGATAAAATACACAATTACCAGTCATTTTCAAATAAATTAGAATCTGGAGATCATCTCAAGACCCACCAATAAAAGTTTTTAACCCCTAGTGGGGACTGAAAACCACCTGTACTGCAATAAATGGTCTCTTGTGAAGTCAATTCAATCTTTTGTCATGATTCATGGATTATTTAATTTTAGGCAGAAAAGTGAGGAAGTACTGGATAAATAAAAAATATTTCCTATGTCAATATTATGCTACAAAAAAAAAGTAATTTTTGATTCAATTTGTGCTTTGGCTCAGAACATGATCAAGTTTTCTTCTTCAGATCTCTTATCTCTCAGTGTCTCCTGAGGAAGAGGATGTTTTTTCTGTCAAACCTGAAGATCTGTTTTATTCCATAACAAAAAGAAGTTACAGCTTTTGAAATTTCATCATCAGTTTGCCACTTTCTTTTAATATTTCACCCTTCACCAAGCATGCTGATTAAGTTGCTAAAACTGTAAGATATAAACAAGTGGAACTGCAACTGTTATACTTTATTTATGTCCGTAATAACGTTTTACAATTAGAGAATAAATGTGATCTCAGTAACATGCTAGATGGTATTAGAAGACACAGTAAATCCAGTAAATAGTATCATACATCAAAACTGGTAACTGGAGAAGAATGAAAGTTGACTATTTAACAGGAGAAACAAGCCTTATTTCATTTTTGTGTGCAATTTGTAGTCTGAGACAAAAACACAGTGAGTGAGTGACTCTCAGCGATGTGAAAGTACAATCCCTTAACCAACTCATCTTTAACTAAACAATGGCATGCTAAAAGCTGAAAAATGAGCCAATGTGAGTTTTGTCTGTTCACTTAAGCAAGCACTAAAACAAAACATATTAGGAGAAAGGTAATCTGGGAAAAGCCATTAACTCCATGAATGTGAGGTCATATTTCAGTCTAAGTACTGGATGGACAGTCAGCTAAACAAAGTGCCATTTCTTGGAGATTAAATCTTTACCTGAGCATGAGATTCATCAACTGAAGCCCTTCTCCTTTGAGGAAACGGTCCCGGTTGGAGGACAGCATCAGGCAGGAACAGAGAGCGTCAAACAGATTTTCCATCATCTCCTGCTCCTCGGCTGTATTTGGGTTGTGACGTTTGAACACCTGTGGAAAAAAGGGAAAGAGCAGAAGCACTAAGGAAAAATACGAAGATGTAGATTTTTTTAATTTTTACGTAAGGATTTCTAAAAGAGTTACGAGAGTATTTTGAAGAACTTTTGGCAAACTTTAAAATTTGCTTCTTATGGAACAAAAAAGGAAAAGCTTAGTAAAACAGACTTCTGGTCAATTTTAATTATTATATTGATATTTTACACTAAGCCAAAAATTCATCAGTAGATAAGGTTGATTGCACAGCTGAAAATAGGGCTGAAGTTACCCCAACATTAAACTGAGTATGATGCTTGCATACAGACTCATGTCTGAAAAATAAAAGTATTGATGCTGTTTGAAGGTTAGTGAGCAGGACAAAGAAAAACAAAAAGCTGGATCTTACAGAGAGTTGCTGCAGTAACACATCAATGCCATCCATTTCACCAAGTAATTCTCTGGTAGCTGTAAAGAAAAAATAAATAAAGTTAAGCAGACTACAACATATTGAAAGAACATGGTAATAGGAAAACTGTATTCAGACAGCTGGACAAATCAGAAAGAAACCAATGAAGGAGGACTCCAGGTTGCAGGGTAATACAAAATAAAAATAAATAAATAAAACACTGAAAGTAACAGTTAAGTAGAGAAATTTAAATTCTTGCTGAAAATATAGTGTGAATGCTGACTGCTGAATGGCTTTGATGAAATTCATTAAAGAAGCTGAAACTGGATTATTAAAGTTAAAACAAGCAGAATAGAACTAAAATTAGCAAAAATATAGCCTAGGCTAACTAGCAAAACCATATTTCAAAATCAACAAAATCAAAGCTAAAAGATAAAATGATTGAATCGGTCACTAAAAACAAAATTATCAAAACTGAAGCTAAAAGGTAAAAATTATTAAAATAGTTGCTAAAAGCTAAGATATGCAAAACAGCTGCTGAAAGCCAAAATAAGGGGTTGCTGAAAGGAGCATAAGAAGTCAAACATTGTTCTCTGAATTCTACTTCAGCAAAGTTACTCAATATATTTGATGGAACTGAAAGAAAAAAACTGTTTAACTTTGTAAACAAAGGTAAATAATTCAAAAGTTACAAACAACAACAACATTGAGCACCACTCTCAATTGAACCTAATGTTGTAACATTGAATGTTTAAAATAGCACAAAATATGTGGAAATAGTTTGATCACAAAAATGTAAGGTAGAAACTGTAAATGTGAATGCTGAATCAGCGTTTACAGAAATATTAGCTGAGGACAAGCTGGGCATGATTTAGAGGTATGAGATCAGCATAAAACATGATGACCATCAAGAGTCAAAACAAACAAAATATACACCATTTTATAGTTATTCCAGGTAGACTTCAGTTTTTGCGCAACATACCTCTGCTGGTGATATAGTTTCACATTTTGCCTTTCAAATCTGTGTTTTATGTCGAATCCAACAGCAAGAAGAAATAATTACATGCAAATTAGGACTTCAGGGAGTGTCACTTTTTATGATAATTGGGTAATTTGCTTCCTTCTTACCTTAAACAACTGACAATATTAGACTTGGGATATTATCTGTGACAGTATATGTACTTGTTTAGTGAAAAATATATTTTTTTAGATATAGCTATTTTTGGGGGGTTTGGAATGCATAAGGGAGACTCATAATGGAGGCAGCACAAGTGAAGGGTAGGGAATAGGTGTAAAATGAGAAATGACTCCAACTGCATATCAATGTGTTTTGTAGCATTAATGAGAACCTGTCCAAGGGCCTGATAGTTCTGTGGCTATCTGATTTTACTGCTTTTCAGTGAGGGAGAGAAAGGGTGAATATGACAGCAAATAAACCCACAGAGACAGTAGAAATCAAAACAAAAAAAAATAAAGCAGGAAATTAGAGAAAAAAGACGGAGGAAGGAGAGGAAAAAACGGTTAAATAAAAAGGGTGGTCAACAGAGAGATGAGATGAAGAAAGACTGAAAGGACATAATAGGGGGATATGAATAAAGAATACAACTCAAGATGGGAAGAAAATTAACAAAGGAGATGAACAAAGAAAAGAAAGAGAAGAATATTTGAACCCACATCTACTGACACACACTTACTGTCGTTATTCTGCAGCAAGATGGCCAGGATTTCACTGCAGTACAGCTTGTTAGCATCAAACGGCATCTTTGCCTGAAAGGGAAGGAGAGCGAAGTCCAATTACCACTCATCTTGAGAAACTCTGGTCTCTTGAGGATTATAAATCCACTATGTATTCTACATGAATATGTGCATTTTGTAACTTCAAGCAGAAACTTGGCTCATGCAGATTCTGCCTCATGCAGAGTGTAACAGTGCACAACATTTCTAAACATATTTATAACCTTATTTAATCCAAACAACCCAACAGACAAAAAACACAAAACTTTAGTCCCTAACATGGATTCATAGCAAATAAAATCAGAAGTGTTTTGAAAAGAAGAACACAAAACTACAGCAAACAGCAAGGCTAAAGGTGATGATGTTTCATAGTGTCGGTGTGTTTGTTTGTGGAGTTAACAAAATATCTCATGAACCAGTGAACAGATTTTAATCAAACACTCACAAGGTAATCACTGGGTGTACATCTGCAACTGATTAACCTTTAGACATGATGACATTTAATATGGCCACCAAAAAGTAGGCGACCATAGCAAACTTGAACCAGGCTTCAACCCAGCCAGTTTTACAGCTGAAATCTGGTGAGACAGTAGCTGAGCATCGTTCCCAACATATACCTAAACACTACATACCTACACACTTAGACCTCTGGCATTAATTGTTGGAGTCAGTCCTGTTTGTCTTTTATTCAAATAACTCATTAACCACAGGACCGATTGTAACCAAACTTTCAGAAATAATCAGCGGTCGCACATTTACAACAAATCAACTTTTGGAGTCACCTCAGTTTTTTAAGTGAAATATAAAAAGTGCACTTTAATTTATTTAGTAGCTTTAAAGTGTTTTTTTTAATATTTTTATGTCACATTCACATTTGCTGAGATGTTTTTGTTACAAAAGGAAGGTCTGCAGCTGTTTATATGTAGTTTTTATTCTGTATGGATATAAAAGAAAGAAAATGAAGAGACTAGTACATGTGAATTACCACACTGTTTTTATGGAATACAAGGTTAAATTTACAGCTTAGAGTGAATTTTGAAAAAAACATTGAACAGAAATATATAATGTGTGTACTGAAAAAGCCCCAAGTTATTGAGATTTTATTATTAGGCTATTGTGCCTTTAGGACTTTAAAAATACTGGTTACTAATCTCATAATTGGTATAATTTCTAATTTTTTACAAATCATAGCAGCCAAGTCCTGGTTCTTACCTTGATTCTCTTGAGCAGCCACTGCATGAGTCCCTGCTGAGCAGCTTCGGTGCACAGGCCGGGCCTAAACTCGGCCATATTTTCTATAATAGCTGCACAAGACAGACAATGTGAAAGAATTACACTTCTGCCTACTAATACCCAAACTGGATCAGCTAACAAAATTAACCCTGAGTAAAATTTGTTTGATTGTGCTGAATTGGCTTGGGTCAAAGAACATAATGACAACAATGGCCATGGTGTGACTGTGTTTTATAACAGTTTGAGGGACTGGACTGAGAACTTGTACATAAAGAAACTGCACTCTTCACCCGATTTTCACAGGAATGAGCTCAAGACCTTTGTTAACAGAATAAAGGGGTTACAAAGATTAGAGAATAGAAACGGGAATCATACCAAATAAATAATGATCTGATGAAGCAGATTTGCTATCAGTGGTGACCAATCCTCATAAAATCCAGGCCCTCTAGTGCCTTTTTGTTTCATCTTTTCCATTCTGTGCTTCGACAAGCACAACAAATCGTGACTTCTACTCAATGTTTTTCACGAGAATACTTTACTATAGTTCTTCTTAATCAAAAGTGGATGTTAAAACCTTTTATCACTCAAAATTACCTTTCAAACAATCACAGCAAGCTTAAAAAAAGAACCGTTTGATTTTAACCTCCTTCTTTGTTTTACAGTTATCATTATAAAGATGTCTGCAATTTATGTCTCTATCAGAGCAGTTTGAAGCAGAAGAGAAAAGGGAGAGATTATGAGATGGTAATGAAATGAGAGGGGAGAGGAAAACTCAGAAATGAGGGCAGAAGAAAAGCGGAGGGGAGGGAAAAAGGGTGGGAAGACAAGTCAGAGATGAAAGATGCAAAAATGAGGGACCTCAAATGAGTGAGTAAACCAATACCAAGATTATTAAAAAAAAGAAGTGTGAGGTAAGGTAATAAAATTGAAATGAAACAAAACATGTGGCTAAATGGGTGGCAGATGATAAAGAAATGATAGAAAAACAGAAACAGAGGAGGAGAAGGAGCTAAGGGAGAAAAACGAAGGTCCTTTATCAGGGATTCAAACAGAGCAGACAGACAGACAGACAGCATCCTGGAGGACAGCAGCCCCAGAACAGAAAGCAGCCAAGGCAGACAAAAGGCTTATTCAAGCTTGGAGAGCTCCCTTGATAACTCCCTCTCTCTCATACACACACACACACACACACACATTGACAAAAACTTCAGAGGATGCACAAGTGTTGCTCCAGCGAGTCAAATACACAGAGCCAAATACACACACCTAAACAGCCCTCCTG
The DNA here is from genome assembly GCF_001649575.2 of Kryptolebias marmoratus. Lineage (NCBI taxonomy): Eukaryota > Metazoa > Chordata > Actinopteri > Cyprinodontiformes > Rivulidae > Kryptolebias > Kryptolebias marmoratus. The sequence goes on from NC_051437.1 coordinate 25,358,117, forward strand.
ACACTCGGCCTCAATCTGGCAACAAAGAAAGAGAAATCATCTCAACAGAGTCATTCAACACAAAAAGAGCTGAGAGGCAGAAAAGTCTGATTTATGTCGGGCTAAATACGGAGGCCACGACTTTTCAAACCATCTGCTAGCTTATTCTCTCTGCTATACCATTGATATACTATGAATTTAAAAACTAACACCTATTTAGTCATGTTTGGCCAAACCTTTACATGCCCACAGTTAAAAGCTGAACTTTATGTTGGCAACAATGACAGAGTCAATTCTGTAGAGGGAAAAAAAACTAAAAAGTTTTGAAATCCTAACTTTAAGGATTTTCTGTTGTCTGAAATTCTTCTTCTGGTCTTTGATTGACACATTTAGATCTAAACTGCTCCTAGAGGATTGTGGCACACGACTGCATGTGTTGTTGTTTTTTTATTTATTCCAGACTGCAGAACAGAACCAAAACTCTGTCATCCTTTTTTTCCCCTCTTAAATGGAAAACACCTGATTTCTAAAACAGATGACAAAACAGTCAGCTAACTTTAAAACAGCCAGTTAAAGGGGAAACTTCAACCCCATAAGCCAGGGCCACTATCCTGCATGTTTTAGTTGTTTCCCTGCTCTGCAGAAACCTGTTAGTCACTCATTCAAAGCAGAGAAACATCTAAGACATGCAGGACAGTGGCCCTCCAGGACCAGGATTGGACACCACCTTCCATAAGAGGGCAGTCTGTTTATGCCTACAGTGTCAGTAAACCAGCTGCTTATGGTGAAATAGGTCCACAATGTCCTCCACATCAAATACTTTTCAGGGGGGGGGGTATGCACTACTGACACTTCCAGCAGACAGAAGATTGAATGACAATATGTATATAAATAAATAAGTAAATTCTAGTTTTTAAGTTACATAGGCAGTTGAAGTCTTGTGAATCCTCAGTGTGACAGAATTTTAGTTATTTTATTTTCTTCTTTATTTTTCCTCATACACAATCCTGTCCTTGAGGTATGCAGACAGTTTCTTCACTCTTACAGCTTGAGCTTTGCTCTGAAAAGGATTGTCAGCCGTGAGACCTTCACAGGTGGACTGCAAAGAGAAATTTTAAAAAGAAAAGAGAAACTGTGTGTGCCTCGACTTAAAAAAGGCAAAGCACACACACTTTCAGGGATCACAGCCAAAGGTTTGAGAACTTAAAGCGCCAGAGAAAGGTTTGATTACACCAACCAATTATCCAGTTTTTTTAAGTTTTATTTAAATTACCCTGTTTTTAGTACAAGGTTTTGACAAAATTGTGAACAAAGTAATTACTCTTAAATTTACTCGATGTCGAGTGTTATACGTGTGACAGACATCTCCCTAACATGGTTTTCAAAACAACAAATTAACTCAGTTTAGTGATTCTTTTTGTGGTTAACTCTGTTTTAAACTAAATGCAAAGTTGCTGTGTGTCATCATCGATCTTCCCTCAGTAATAAATCTGTTTGTTGTTGTTTAATCCCACAAGGGGAGGGTTGACTTCAACCCCCCTCGCGCCTCTGTTCACTCAGAAATCACACCGAGGCGGCCAGAAGGCGTCCGAGTCCCGGCCTGAGGTGTCTTGTGAAAGAGCCTACTGATAAACCTGTAAGAATACAAATGAAGTTGCTCTATCCTTCTTGTACAACACTGAAATAAAACCCTCAATGACAAACTGTCAGTTCAAATGACTAAAACGCAAACACTGGCTCCTGTACACAAAACAAAACACTCCACAGACGTGCTCTTTATGTTTCTGGATTAAACAAGGACAGACTTATCAATTGTTCTGAATATTCAAGTGAGCTATTTTTATTCATGATGCAGCACAGAAGTAAAGTCTCTGCAGCACTCTCCTTATGCACTGAATGTCCCAGATTTCAACTAGATATCTTTTTTCCTCTCTAGTTTTTAGTTTTTAAATGAAAACACATAGGTCTGCAGTCACTGAACCATTATCATATACCTGTAAATTCATGTTCAGGTCATTTACACAGCATCAGCCAAGGATTTAGACACACCTATTTATTTCTTTGCAGATGTCTGTCGAGATTACTGTATAGATTTTGTTGGTTTTTGAAGTAAAAACAAAAATCTTTGCAGCAAGGAGACATAAAAAAGACATGAATGCATCAAACGATTAGTTTTAAACTTTAAAATTTCACAATGTTATAAACTTAATCAGTTAAAACTTGAAATACAGTCCTAAGTTGCATGTCCATAATTTCCTAATGGGTCAATTAATTTGTTAGAAATCGTTTTCCATGTTTAATAAATTCATGTCACATTTGATCAAACTAAGAGCTTTTGACTGAGGCAATGCACATGACAGTAGTGTGGAGCAGACACAAACTGTAACACCCACACAGGGAAAACATGGAATCTCAACAAAAATGAAAAGGACTCAACCAAATATCAGGTTCAAACCAGAAACCTTCTTGCAGAGGCTACGGTGCGAACCACTGCAGTATTGTGCATAATATAGTCCAACATAAAATATTTAACATGCACAGAAAAAACATCTAGAATGTTAAAAAAAATATGGCATTGTGTGTTACACAGAAACACTGCAGCCACAGGACAGAAACAGGCTCTGTCAAAACAACTGTTCCATATTTCATCTCTGGCACCAGCTTTGTGGGTCTATCACAGAAGCCAGTTTAAAACAGGAGGAATGTTTGGAAACAACATGCCAATTTCAACACTTTCACTCAGATGTGTTTTGCTTATATTGGAAAGGTGACAAAGAAACGGCTCTAACTAGTTTTTCCTTCTTTAAATATTAAAGTCAGCTTGTTTCAGGCTACAGAGCTGTGATCACAAACACAGCAAATATTTGGTGGAAGCTTTTACATGGTAACAGATAAACAAACATTTATTTGAATCCAGTACCTGGAATATTATAGTCTTTAAACATTACTGGATCTGAATGGAGCCAAACTGAGCAACTGAACAACTGAGTACAAATACACAATACATGCTGCTGATCTGTGCATGATTACATCTTTTATTATTATTAATAGAGAAATAATTTTCACTTTTTGATGTACATCTCCTTACCCAATGTGTTATGGATGCCATCAGCCTCTTCTTTCACTTGTTCATCCAATCGCTCCATATTCTGCACCAACAAGGCCACCACCTGTCCCTCCAACTGCAAAGATGGAGGTAAAGTCAGAGTTCTGACACATTTTGTGTACTGTAGCTCAACAACACCACTTTATTAGGTAGTAGAAACAAAAAACAAAAGGAAAATTTACATTTAAACAATCTGTAAATGCAGTCAGATTATGAATATCTTTTTTAGGACACTTGACAAAGAAAAAAAAGCACATTTTGAAGAACAGCAGGGTGATATTTTATTTAGGTTGATATACATTTTAGCAGAAGACACTCAGGACATTTTCACAGAAGCCCTGATGGGGACCAAGTGTTATCAGTCAAGTCAAGATTGGAGACTCAACCAAACAAAGATTGTGGGGTGCCAGCAGCCTGGATGAAAGTACTGTAACAGATGAAAGAAGTTGGACAGTCAAAGCAGATTTATAAGCCACAGAGACTGCTGTGAGTCATTTTGATTTATCTTATCAAGGATAACACCTGGCCTTCTGGCAGCAAGGACATAGAGGCTGCAGGCATTACAGAACACAGTAGAGACAAATGGAATCAACCAACCAACCTTGCTGCCCTGAAACTGTTTCCCTGCGATGCAGCTGTAAAGAACACTGAGGTTATGGGCACTCCATTGCATGGTAAATGGACTGCATTTATATTATGCCTTCATCCTGTGAATGCTGCAAAGCCACCTGAGCTGCTGTCATGCAAGCATCCAAGTCACTCTCACAGCCAACACGCAAATTCTACTTTTTTCAAGAACGGGTGACATCATTTCCACTGCGTATGATTATCCATATTAGATGTTAACCAGCTTGCTAGTTAAAATAAGAAAACACTCAAATAACTAATTTCCAGATGGTTCCAATGCTGTCTGCATGCAACGGCACAGAATTGTAAATGTGATAGTTCTAAAAAACATTTTTTTAGATTGAAGTATTCACTAAAAACAGCTTATATAAAATTTAAAACCCATCTTTTAATAGTAATACATTATTTTATAATGACATGATTTTACAATAGCTCTTTATCTTGTACAAAAGCAAATCAGTTTTTAATATCTTCTCATTATAAACCAACCAGGCCTTAAATTTGCACCTGCTTTACTCTGGGTAAAAGGATTTTTTTACGTGCTCTTAAGAGACTGCAGCAATTTAGGTAATTAATACTCAATTTATGCTTATATGGAAGGAAAAAAATATTCAACTTCATCACAATAATAGTCAGATAAGCTGCTTAACTTTCTTAACATTCTCAGGCTCAAAATGCTTTAACATTTTAGTGCCAAGGGTTTAGAAGGTATTTGTTTCTATGGCAAACAGATGAGATCCAAACAAGTCTACATCTGACAAAAAGGTGGTCACTGCCAGCAGTTAGACAAGCCAACAGATGAAGAGTCATGGTGGCAGCCATGAAGAAGCAGGCTCTCAGTTCTTTCCTCCATTAAAAAGGTATAACTGCACATTATTGCAGTTTGACCTTTGTGTGTCGCTGTAAATGTCAGAAAGCATAATGGGATATCAACAATTGATGCCACATTATGTAGGTCTCTCTGCTTCACAGACAGTGTAATAGGCTAAACTAGAAAGGAAAAAAAAAAAAAAAGAGGCTGAAGTGAAAGAGGGAGAAACATTTGACGAAGAACTGACAGCAACCATAGTTAGAAGCTGACAAAGGAAACGTAAAAATGGAGAAAAGTGAGGCTTAGGGCCGGGTGCAATTAAATTCATAATGATCTCAGTGATGAGCATTTCACATTTTCAGTCAAACCATCAATGAGAATAAACAGCCTTGTCCTCGGCATAAACAAACATGACAACAATCAATGTGCGACAGCTTTGGCCATATGTTAAAACACTGAAAGGTTTTGTTTGAGCTGCCAGTGGTGATGAAGGCTGTGAACTGGAGTGGAAACATGAAGGAAAATGAGAGGAAGTTTTGCTTTTTAAATGTTTTGCTCTGTGGTTGTTTAAAATGCTTTATGAATAAAGTTCCTATGGTATGGTGCTGTATTGAATGCATATCACCCACTGCCTCTCAGGCCAGAGTTTAAGACTAAGAGTTATAGCCGTTTTAGTCTATAAAATAATGTTAGGTGTAATTTCATGCAATATCGTGAAATGTCATGCTCAGAGTATGTGCTATGAATGACTCTCAGCAACTACCACATTAAATTTTAGCTCAGTATCTGTAAAACTGACTGAGTTGTAGCCATTTTTGTGCTTTTTTAAAAATTAGTCACTTGTATCAGCCAACTAGAACCAAAAACACATCCACTGTATTCTGTGCCAAAGTGTACTAAAGGTACAAAAGGATGCAAATGGTGAATCACTCCCAAACTCCCAGGCTTTTTAAAAAGAAGAGTGTGAGAGATATAAAATATGTATCATGCTAACTATTAAGTTTCTAATTATATACCATTAAAACATTACATATAGTCAAAAACAGGCTTTTAAATTCCTCTTCAAAAAATTTAAATGTTAGCAAGAGTCAACACAAGTCCTGCTTTGTATTCATTAAAAAATGACGAAGTAATCAATTCTTCTCCGTCTAGTTTAGATGCAGAAGCCCAGAAATTTAAGTATTGATCCATCAAGTGTAGTTTCATCAATATCAAAGTCTGATGTAAATTCTGAACTCACCAGAGCATCTATGAGCACCTCAGCACCCTCCTCACTCTCGTGGAGCGTGTCGATATCTGTCAGCTCCTGCAGCAGGTCCACCACAGCTATGGCAACATGTGGCAGGCGTTCAGGATAATAAATTCACAGAGTTAGCATTGCACTCCTTTAACAGTCCCAAAACAACTGATCAAAATTGATGGCCCCTTTTTTATGTCAAAAACCTGAACATTATGTGGAACAAAGCTTGATCTGAGATTTGAAAGGGATTTTAAAAGATACTATGAATCTTAAGTCTCACTGATTTTACTGTTTATTTGCTCTTTGTTGAAGATAAGCACAACCTGATTTCATTGTCTTATGGTTGTATCTCACTTGGCTGCGACTGATGGTGATGCAAGTTTTCTGTTGCAGTCTCACTGAATTCTGTGTGTCTGTGATCAAGCAACCAGCAAGCCAAGAGCAGTTTTTAAAAATTGCAGCTTATTTTGTTTGCCCTTGCACATTATTGTGTTGCCCTCCTCTGCCCACATCATCCCCATTTCAGCAGCCGCCTCCACATTAATGATTTAATCTACTGCAGAACACTTCTGAAATGAAAAACAGGCTAATTTGGACCAGTTTTTAAATTATTATTATTATTTATCATCAGCGTAGTTTAAAGAACTGAACATGAGCTCCTGTACAGGTGTTAAAATACAGCTCTAGCACACTTGAGATGATTTTGAGACTCCCGCAACAACTCTGGGTATTTTGAAAAAAATATTTGCTGCACAAATTTTCTGAACACGATGAAAATTCAAGCGACAAGACTGTGTGCCTCTGCAAGTCACGTATGGAAATTGAGAACCTTCTTGCTTAAAGTGCTCAAAGTCTTGAGCATGTTCCAGTTTGTATCAATTAACAGTAACAACAAAACTGGCTTTACATACTTTAAATGATAGTAACTATAATGAGTTTAGAGATGGCATAAGGCTTCCTTCCTTTTCACCATGACGCTCATCCATTGCAATAATGACAATCTCCTCCAGGGTCAGCAAAGCTCAGTACACAGAAGAATACTGTTAAACTCCAATGACTTCTTCAATCATTTTCTAAAAGGATATCAGTGTTTTCATGACCAAGAAGACCCAACAGTGAGTGGACGGCATTAAGCTCCACCAGCAAGTGGTAGAGATCCGGCATTGTGGCGATCACGTGCATTTCCTGAATAATGTCATTCAGATCCAGCTCTGACTCCATGAACCTTGTTAAAACAAACAAATAAATAAAAGTTTAGACAGTGTGTTATTATATTTTTAATCTTTCAACTTGGATCCAACTGGCACATACTTGAAGCCTGTATGAATGTGCAAAATAGAAATTGTAACGTGTTCCAGAAAGTATAGAAAATATTTCTTTTTTTTTACTTAAAATTGTTACTTAATAAAATTAGACTTTTAATGACCTTAATATACACAGTGAAAACATCTGGACCATCATTAATGATCTTACTTTTCTGGACTGTCTGGAAACTTAATCCTCAGTTCCTGGTTTTTGTACGACCTTTTCTCAAAGGTCAGGATCATTTTCTTCACAGAGCTCTCGTCAACCGGCTCAGCCTGTTTGATTAGTGCAGAATGCAAGAAGTCGGGGGGGAAAAAAGGTGGAAGAAGGGGAGAAAGAAAAAAAATATATTTTATTGAAGCAGCTGTTGCAATAGCAAGGAGCCATCAGGGTGACCTTAATTATGTGAGTGGAGCATATAGGTTTTTTTTTCCTTTACCTTTATCAAATCTGAGGAAATCTAAGTATATTTTCCTGAAAGTGAATGCATTTGACAGCTTAAAAGCTGTAAATTGCTGCACAGATAATGACCAGTTAGGCCATTTTAACTGCCTGACATTATGAACAATGCAGCTCTTTGGCTCTGAGTACCTCTTGACAGAAAGAATCTTTGTAAAGGGTACAAAGTAGAATTATAAAAACTTAATTATAGATGTGCAATTTTCAAATGCAGTACACCTTATGACATAACCTGAGCCAAGAATCCCACAAAATGATGAGATTTTTAGTGGAGATGGCATCGTTTGATGCTCCTTTCTAGGAAAAGAAAAATATTTTCACGCTAAACAATTTCATCTGTGAGGTGAATTACCACAAGTTTTTTTTTGTCCTGTTGTGGCATCTCAGGCATATCATATAGAGAAGAAGACTGCCAAGTTTACTATAACAAGGATTTATTTTTGTGAAATGGCCTGACAAAATATAAATACATCATAAAAAGTCAATTATGTAAATTATACTATGTTAAAAAATCTAACATATCCACCCATTACCTGATGTGAAATAGTTTTAAACTGAGAACATTGTATGTTGAGAAATGACAGATGTGTAATTGTTATACAAGTATATCGCCAGATGTCATGCTTAGAATTATGTGTTGTGAATGACTCTCAGCTACTACCACATTAACCAGTTGTGGCCATTTTAGTGTTGGTTAATATCGATTAGCTGTGGCTGCCATTTTAAATTGGGTCAACTTCAGAAGGTAATCAGTTGTAAATGTACATCTAGTTATTGCTTTCTGAAAGTTTTATCAACATCAACCTGGTGGTTCATGAGACGTTTTGCTAACAGACAGAGAGGGTTAACTTCAGCAGCTAATGCTTAAGTTTAAAACCAACATATTGTGCAACGGGTAGGACTTGGGAGTGTGTATTGTGGATGAGTCTCAGCTACAACCACTCCAAATTTTAGCACAATATCTGTAAAAATGCTCAGTTTTGCTTCTCAAAAAATTGCCATCTTGAACTGGATTGGCTCCAATGGTTAATCAGTTGTAGATGGACATGGAATGAGTAATTCCTGGAAGTTTCATTAAAATCTGTCCAGTGGTTCATGAGATTTTGCTAACAGACAGACAGAGTTAAACTACCTGTTAAAGCTGCAGTCTCAGGACAGAAACATTTCTTCCACTTGGACTAAATCTGGTAAACTGACTAACTTAAGATAATAGTTGAAATACATGTTTACAGTTAGCTAAAGCTTAAAATTTTACATTTTATTTTACTTAAACTGTAATAATCTGATTTCAATCTCTGACATAAACATAGATTTGACAGTTTTATTGTTAGATATATACATTTAAATTTCTGTAACAGTGTTCCACTGGTGAGTTTTGAGAAGCAACATTTTTAAGTGCAAACTGTCGATGAAGTTTTGTAAAAACACTTGTAATAAATTTCCCCCACCTCAGGTTCTTCCTCATCTTGGTCCATCAGTTTATCCAAAATTATCTTCCTGTCTCCAGTCAGCTCTTCAGTTTCTCTCATGTCAGCACCTCCTTCAGCTTCCCTGTATCTGGCCAGCTCCCTAGCTGCCAGACCTTTCATCTGCTTCCCTCCTCTAGAGTTGTCCTCTTCTCCTGCTGCTCCTCCATTCTCGTCCCTGGGACGCTTAGCTCCTCTATCAGGCTAAAGAGAAAAAGAAGAGAAAATCAAAAATATGCACATAGAAATCAGAATTACATACTTGTTGCAAGGCATGATGTCTGTACAACATTGTTTGCAAAAATAACTTGGCAGATAATGCAAAATTGCTCATTTCTAAACAGTTTTTAAACTTAATTTTTGTAAATGTGAACAGCAGAATCAACAGATCAGATTTTCAAAAATCTGAAATTGTTGTTGCATATTTGTTCATAAGTTTAAACACTCTTACAAATTGTTAAATAAATAGTCTGCGACACAGCACATGAGTAATTTTGCCATTGGTCTGTTTTTCAAAGTTTTTTTTACAACCTTACTGACTTCACTTTTCAAAATGAAAAATACATTTTGCAAACAGCATACACATTGATTAATTTTTGTGTTTGATCTAATTTACAAATACCCCCAAGATGGCAACAGCAGCTTATTTACAAATACAGTTACATTTTTGGTTCATTTCGTTTAAATACAATTTAAAAATTGGATTATGGACATCATCATTGAGCAACTAAAATAATACAACTCACAGCTGAAATTAATACTTATCACAAAACAATAGTATGTTAAAAATCTTTAAGTGGATGTTACCCAACATCCCCAGTTTAAAAAAAAAACACTAGTTATTTATGGATATAATGAGAGCCACACGATTAAAACAACTTACTTTAAACTTTTTTTTAGTATGTTAACGCATTGACTGCCAGTTTTAGTGTCCACAGGAAAGTATTCTGACACAGTAATTTTTAGTCACTTTGTGGCTTTTTTGGGCACAAAATAAACTGACTTTTATGGACCTTCATTAGCTAATATACTAACTACGATGTTCGTAGACAAAAATACAGTTGTTGCACTGCCGTGCAAGTGCTACATATTGATCATTTACAGACTGCTGAACCTACAAGAGTAAATAACGAGGCTAAACTAAAGTCAGCGAGCATCTGTAAGTTTTAGCAAGGCTAAATCAACAACTAAATTGAATAGCAGAGCAAGCGTTCACTAACATTTATTTTAATCAAAATATGTATACCTGATAGTTCAGAAGCTCTCCGACATCCATTTATCCGAGTTAGAAGCTTGCAAGTAGGGAAATTGTGCTTAAAAATTAAAGAACGAGCCTGCACAATTAGCAATTCGGCTAACAACGAGCTACCCACATAAACATGCCGGTGTTGTGCCGTAAAAAGCATTCCTGCCGTAAAGCAGGAGTGAAGTGTCGTAGTAACGTCGTAACATCGGAATGTAAGTTTTGTCTTTAAAGAGCTGAGAAATACTTTATATTTCGTGTTTCATTGATTGTATGCGTTTAAATAAAATTTATAATTACAAAAATATATTTAGAAAATTTAATTTATATTAGCTAAAATATCGACTCATTGCTGTTAAGTTAATGTTGTGTCCTACTAAGTGTCCACCAGGAAGACTGTATGTAGTCTATAATTTAAACTAAGAATTCAAAAGCACAGCAATTCAAAATAATGTTTTGGGGATGAGGTGTAAAATATGCAGTTGTATTTATCCCAAAAGTCCAACTCAAACGAAGTGCCTCATGTTTCTAAACAAGTAAAATAAATATCTGTTTATTGATTAAATAAATATACACTCATTGTTCAATTTAAAAAATACTTCCAAACATTTAAATTATACTGTTGTTATGGGTGGGTAATTTGGAAGAAATTTCATTTGAATAATTGGTTTGTCACTTTAGCCAGTTTGGTAATTCTGAGTCTCTTAATCAGCTCATCTGTTGTCTTTTATAGCATGCACCCTAAAATAAAACATTATTTAACATGAAATTCTACAATGAACTGTAATCTGACAGCTTAGTTAGTTATTTTAAAATGTTTTTGCCTGTGAGCATGTGTGAGTGTGTCTGCCTTTGTTTGTTTGTCTGTCTGTTAGCAAAATATCTCATGAACCACAGGATGAATTTTGATGAAACTTTCAGAAAGGAATTACTGGGTGTACCTCTACAACTAATTCAAAATGGCTGCCACAGCTAATCAAACTTAGTATACACAAAACTGCTATAAATTTTACAGATAATAAGCTTGAATTTGGTGTCGTAGTCACTGAAGGTCATCCTCAACATATGCATTGAGCCTTAACAAATTAGATACTATATCCTTTGATATAGTCCATAAGATTATTTGCAAGATTTGACCAAAATGGCAATACTGCAGTCATTTCTCAACATAAGAAGACCTTATTTTAAAACTCTACCATAGCTGGTGATACATCCTTTAAAGGGGACCTATTATGCAAAATTCACTTTTTGCATGTCTTGGTACTTCCATTTGGGTATCTACTGCTTCTAGAAACAGTCAAAAAAAAAAACAAAAAAAAAACACCCAGCCGTTTTTTGACAATAAGTAAATGTTTTTTTGGTGTCTGCAAAACAACCTGTTTCACAAACCTCGGGATTGTTGCGTCACAATTCTTGTTACCTAGCAACCCCAAGAGGAGCCCAGCCTCTCTCCTACCAACTCAAGGTGGAGCTCCACCCACTTCATTACAGGAAGACCATCATGTTAGTTCTACTGGGAAAAAAAAAAAAAAAAAAAAACGTTTTGTTGTTGGCTGCAATATAGAACATGTGTCTTTATTGCTGCTGTCCCGAGCCGCTACCAGTTGGGTTTCGGACCGATGATTGTCGCTGTCTGACTCAACAAATGTTGGTTTGAAACCGCTAAGTGTCCCTGTCCCAAAGTCAGAATCCTCAGTTTGAGTTAAAAATGATGTAAATGATATAAATGTACGTCAGATCCAGAGTGTTTAATCCTTCATTGAGTTTTTATGTTTTGAGATGGGACACTGAGTTGGGGGGTGGGGGTGGGGTGGGGGGTGGGGCGCAACAGCAGCTTATTTGCAAACGTAGCCCTAACACCGCTCATTCTGAAATGAGCTCAAAACAGGTGGAACTGATCTGGTGAAATCTCAACATCTGAGAAAGATTTTGTGTATTAAATGTAATTAACATGTTTTGTACAGCCCACAGACCTATCCTAACTTGTACAAGTAAACATAATAGGTCCCTTTTAAGGAATACTTGGCCTTTAATTTTTTTTTATTTTAAATATTTTTGCAAATGGATGCACACAATAATAAGCTACTTCAATGATCAATGACAACACAACTCAATTGTGATATGCCATGCAACACTGAAATAAGCTCCCACAACGGTTCTCTTCAGGGCCACATCCACAAAGTCCCAGCCCGGTGGGCTCAATTTTCCTGTATTCATAACAGGAGGCATTTAAATGCCAAGATCTCTTACTATTCCAGACAAGCAGAAAATCACCCTTTCATTGAGAGTCATTGTGAATTGTATGAGTAGAGAATGGTGTAGACGCCTCTGTTGCCACTCCAGTCTCTGGTCAGTGATCTGTGACAGAAGAGCAATAGAAACAACATTCAAAATGAAGACCAAGCAGTGAGGCTTGGCGTCCAACGGGGGAACAGCACTGCATTAAGGGAAAGAGACAGTGTGAAAGCAAATAAAAGCAAACATGACTAATTAAAAAATTCATCTATGTGGAAATCTAAATGCCTGATATGCCATAACAACTTTAGATGAATGCAAAGACATAATGCTACAAATAATATTTTTTTGCTACGTTTCTGTTTCTTTTTGAAGAAAAAGTAGTAGATATAAATTAAAAATGATGTATTTGCTTTGCCAACGCATTTGATTTTATTTGAATTAGCGAAGCCAGCGTAGCAAAAGATTAAATTGACTAAAATGAAACATTAAATGATTAAATCTCAGTATCAAAATAAACAAAGTGTTTATTTTTAATTAGACTCCTGTATATCACTTTTAAGGGTATCCGGTCCCTGTATAACCAAAGCAAGACCCGTCTCCACATCCTCATCACACAGTTGAGCTTGTTCTCGTTGTGGGTTGGACCCCACCCAGCGGCGTCCCTTGTCTCAGATCCTGTTTGTGGTGTTCATGGACAGGATCTTAAGGGGGTAGTCATGGGAAGGAGGTTTTCAGGTTTGGGAACCTCAGGGTCTTGTCTCTGCTTTTTGTTTTGTGAGATGTGGTTCTGTTGGAGTCTTCAGGCCATGATCTTCAGCGTGCACTGGGGCGGATCGCAGCTGAGCGTGAAGCAGCTGGGATAAGAGTCAGCTACTCTAGTCTGAAGCCATGGTTCTCAACCAGAAAAAAAGTGGAATGCCTCCTCTGGGTCGGGTATGAGCCTCTGCCTCCTGTGTATGAGTTCAAGTATCTGGGAGTCCTGTTCATGAGTGATGACAGCATGGAGGGGGAGTTGGGTCAACGGATCGGGGCCTTGTCCGCAGTAATGAGGGCGTTGGTCCGATCTGTCATGGTGAAGAAGGAGCTGAGTCAAAAGGTAAAGCTTTTGATTTACTGGTTTGTCTATGTTTCAACCCTCACCTGCCACCATGAGGTGTTGATCATGAAGCAGCATCATGAAGCAGCTGAAATGAACTTCCTCCACAGGGTGGCCAGGCTCAGCCTAAGAGATAAGGTGAGCTGCTGCTCCTCTGCTCCCAGAACTCTTTCGAGGAATTATGTATCCTCTCTGTCCTGGGAACACCTTGGACATCCCCCAGGAGGAGTTGGACAGTGTCTCTAGGGAGAGGAAGGTCTAGGTTTCCCTCCTGAATAAGTTGCCTCCACGATTCGTCCACAGATAAGCAACAAAACATGAATGCATGGATAGACGTATTGATGTTGTAGAATATATTTGTTTTGCATAAACTTGTCAACCATAGCATTAAACTAACAGCCTAGAAGCCTCAATTATTAGATCCTTTTTGTTCCACACAGTGATTAACACATTTTACAATTCCTGAAGGAGTCAGAAGCTTTTCATACACAACTGTCAGCCTAATGACATCTCCTCTTTATTTCCCTGCAGAATTATTCCGAGGCAACGCTCGGAAATCTTTTCCATAGAACCATACCCCATTTCCTTTGAACAAGCACAATACAAGCTGCCATCCAAGCTGTGAGTGCTGATTGCTTTAAATCACAAGGTTATTGTGATCGTTGCATTCAGAAGAGACTTACATAAGCGTGCTCAAAATTCATGTTATTTTCTCAAAACAGACAGAAAGGGAGAGAGATGATGAGGACTGATTGTCTTTATAATTTTCCCCTTGTTAAGTCAAGTGATGCAACCAAATTAGTTTCTCCCCTCCTAGGTACAACCTAAATTATGTGTCACATCAACAGAGTCTTCTTAAACTAATCCTTCAATTCATCATTTAGAGTTCTGGCAATATAAAGAGTTTATAAAATCCAGTCATTTTTCATAAAAAAGAAACAAAAAAACACATCATCAGTGCCATTTTTTTGTATTACATAAAGCAAACATTTAATCTAGAAAAAGAGAATTTAGCAAAACAGAAAATCCAGAATAACTTTAGATTTAAAATTACCATTCTGTGTGTGTTCACATTATCTGTCATGGTTTTGATGTTTTTGTTTGGTTTTCTAGTTCTTGTTCTGCTTTGTTTATCTTAAATTGTGTTCATGTCTTGTCACTTTCACCTCCCCCAGTAACTTGCCACACCTCATTCTTCCATACCTTGCAGTTCTGTTACATTCCAGTCTTTCATGCCACACCCACATTACCATAACAACTTAATCACTGCCATCATTCTCACCTGTTTGCAATCACTCACCTGTGTCTATTTTCCTCCTGATCCTCAGTCTTTAAATACTGGTCTTTGTTCTTCATTCTCCACTGGGTCATTTTGTTCCGCGTTGACTGTTGGTTTCTGGTCCCTCTCCATGTTATACCTTGTTTCTAGTTTTGTATTTTTGTTAGTGTTAGTGTTAGTGTTGCTGCCTCGCCAGCCTTTTTGTTTGTTTATTTAAGTTTAATAAATAGTTTTCTTCTTTCTTTTACCAAGAGTCTGCGTACTGGGTTCGCCTCCGTGTTCCCCCCTTATGACATTATCATACTTTTCAACGTCTTTTATAATTAAGGTGAAATGTTAATAAGGCAAATGGCAAGGAATGGCAGGTCTTTAATTACAACAGCATCTGGTTTTCTGTTCTTACAGTAAAATTTGTGTGAGAATCTAGTAATAGTCTGGGTTTTACTAATGCAGACAAACAAACCTCTGTGCTTGGTTTGCTAGCAAACATACTTGGGCTTACTTGATGCATTTTAAATGTGACAATGTCAATTTTAGGGCGACACCTGGAGGATATCAAACAGCTTTATATCTTCATTTACAGTAATGAATGAAAGCAGGTCTTCCGTTTATTACTGGTTTTCCTTACTGTGGAAAAGTGATCATAAAAATGGGTTTATTTCAGTTTGCTAAAGAACCACCATCCCTTTGCTTTAAAAATACTTTCTTGTAATTTTCAAATTTGTATTTGCTATTCCTGCAAATTACATTTATTTGGACAACACTTTATTTAACTGATAAATCAGTGTTGTTTACTGATGATAACATGTGAAACACAGGAAAGAAAAAGACGCGCAAGGACAACATGAGTAAACTTACACATTAAAATGTTTGTTGGCACAGTGAAACAAGGAGAAGAGAAGAGAAGAGTGATACAGGAAGTGAAGAGTGGCAGGCAGAGATGGAGGATGGGAAAGCAAATTAATTTTATCTTTATTATGAATGTGATGGTTGTGAGTGCAGTGATGGCAGCCCACGCCTTTGGGTGATAGCAAACTAGGGGCAGCTAATCAGAGCAGCCTGAAAAAGTAAAATGAACCACACATTTACACACACACACACACACACACTCACACACACATGCACAAACTCAAACACACACTACAACACTTTTATTTGGTGATGCAAAGGCCTTTGGAAGAGAATTTAAAACAAGATGTGATACAAAAACTCTCCAATAAAGCTGATAGTGATGAAAGTGTTTTAGTCGGATTAACAGTTCCTTTAAGGCATGAAAATTAATTAAATTAATTAATCTGCACACCCCTGGGTATAGTTAGTGAAAAAAAGCCCAATTTAAATTCACAGAGCTACAAATCACAGGCAGCTTTCATCAAAGTTTTAAGTGTTAGACGTTTATTAGAATAGTGACCAGAGCAGGGCTTAGCCAACCTTTTGCCCAGTCTGAAATGAGGCCTCCAGCTAAAATATTCTTTGTAAATATAAGTGAATTAACAAACATGTCCAGATCCTCCTACTGGTACCTTTGACAGCAATAGCACTGTGACTGAGACCAAAGAAGGGCAAAACACCATATATTGGTGCTAACAGTCCTAATGTAGACTCAACACTTTCACAAGTTTAAATTCCTATTTTTGAAGTTTTGTTCTAGTTGGTAATAAAACTTTCTTTTTGCTGACATACATTGTAGGGGTGCATTTACAGGTAACGGTTGCATAACATGTGTGTGCAATGGATTTTAAAATACACACAAAAAAAAACTGTGGTGGGGTTTAAGTTAGAACAGGCTGTTAAAGTCTTTTCTGTGTGAAGTTTGCATGTACTCTATTATTACGCTAACAGTCCAAATCATGGAGTTAGCTTAAGTTAAAAGTGATTCTAATTTGTGCATTCATGTTATTTTTATGTGACTCTGGATTAGACATGCACCAATAATAGAAAATGAATGAAAAATAAACGTAGACAATACAAAAATGGTGCTGTTTTTCTTTTGCTACCGTGACAGCAGGTGTTTTTTCAGCTAACATAATGAGTGGATTAGCAACGCTGCTTCAGTCAGCATGAGGGGAGGAACAGAAAACCTGGAGATATTTTAGCAACTCTCTTGGCAGGAAGTGTGGATTACATAAACATCAGAGATATGCAGAAAGGAGAAGAACAACATCATTTACAACGAGACGAATCTGTTTTGACAGCTTGTAAATAAACAGCAACTTGTTCTTAGTAATCCACCGTTAAATCAGGGAGTTTGTCATTTATGTAAGAGTTTGAGCTCTCAGTCAGGGTTGGTTCTAGATGGGACATGTTGCATTTTTTAAGCAAATTTTTGTTACAGCCGTGAAGAAATCTCTGCATCAGTCTTTTATCACTCTTATGCCCATGCAGGACCTCAACGTTTTGCTTGTCTTGTGAAATGTTTGTGATTATAAAATCAAAGACTTTCAGTTTATTTTTTAAATGACACAAATAATTCAAATTAGTTCAACTAAATGCATCTCAAACCCAAAAACCAAAACTGAAAAATACAAGAGCAGACGCGATTATAAGCTACAACATGGCCATTTCAACTCAACCACAGTTTTTCCTCATCCTAAAATTGAGTTTTGATGCAAATCTACTAAAAAAAAAAAAAAAATAGAAATAATATGTTGCTTGCATGTTTAGCTGTTTCATGTGCATTTATCCATTTGCTGCATGTTTGCACCTGTCAGCCATTGTACTGGAGCTATACTTTTTGGAATTATGCGTGCGAACTACAGCTAAATTTGGGCCCTACATTCACTGAGATGCTAACATGTCATTCAGTACAATTACAGTTAAAAAATTATAAATTTTCTTGCAATTTTGTATCTCCAACTAGTCCTTAACAGTCACAGCCCAGTAAGATGCTACCTTTAAATATGAGCACAACTGATCCATCTTTATATTTAACATGTATAAAAGGGATTTTAATATTCACTTTTATTTATGTTGTATAAATGACCACATCAACCTGTACCTCCACTGTTACAAAATGTTAAGCCCATATAATCAGGGTAAACATTTTGTAAACATGCCTTTTGTCTGCAAATGAAATTATAGACTTAAAGCGGCATTTAGCCTTTGCTTTCCATATATTACAGGTTAACAGGTGCTTGAACTGAAGTAATGAAAACAGATGTGAGAGGTCAGCATGAGCACTGAGTTAACTGCTGGGATGTCGACAGGAAGAAATGAGCTTACACAGAGTGAGAAAATCATAATGTTTGGTTATTTCTGATCTGACTTAGTGGCATCACCTCATCCAGGATAAGATATGTTTTGCTCCATTTTAGTGGAAGATAAGGAGGAAACAGAGTTCATGTTAATCAGTCCTATCCACTCTTTGAAGGTTGAAGTACTGGTGAGCATAAAATTAAGAGACTATTTCTCAGAGCTATAGTGAAACATGTCAACTCTCCTTGTAGGTAAGGTGACCTAAACAGGAAAGCAACTCCTGTCAACACTGGGTGACTACAGACAGAGGAAAAACCTAATCCTAGTGCCAAAGAGGCAGCTCAGATGATCGAATCTATGTCAAAAATAGGATACATCTGGGTGAGCAAGAAAAATGAGATATTTACTGCTGGTTTCAAAGGACGTAAAGGACACAATCTGCATTTAGGTGAAGAAAAAGGGAAATCCAATTTTTCTGTGTATGCTGCAGTCACATTTTAATGTCAGCTGTAAATGTACTCCAGCTGAATCATATCCAGAAGCAAACTGGATGTGAGATGAATGTTAACGAGCCTATAAGAGCAATTATTAACTCCATCATCGCATAAAATGGTTGTAATTTATCTGTAGGGCTGTGAGACTAACCTGTGCTATAATTAGCAAGCTTATTAGTCTGTTTTGAGGCAATCTGAAGTCCCTGCTTGAAAGACCACTGCAGCTATGGGCAACAGAAGATTGACTGACAAATTTTGTAAATGTGAAATAGTTACCAGTAGTTAGTACTTTATCAGCCGTGACATCAGTCAGAGAGCCCTGGTTATGGAGAAAAGGGCACAAGTCTTCATCCAGGGTAGGCTAATGGCTAATCAAACCGAGACCTGTTTTCTGTAGTTTCATTGGCTTATAAAGCAACTTCCTCTCAAAGACAACATGATTAAATGAATAAATAAATGATACATTGGCTAATATTAAACCTCTACAGTTTTGAATGACACCATTTGATTAGTTTGTTGCTGTTTTCTCAATCAGCAAATGAATGCAAATGAATATGCAGATGGCTGAGAGGCTGCTGGATGTATCAATCATTGTTGCCAACTCCTCAGTAAGGAAAGTAACTGTTGGCTGTCCTAAAGGGTGCTAGAAGTCATATGATGCAGACAGAAGTGAGTAAAAACAGCCAGAAGTATGTTTAGAACTACAAATAAACTTTCTTCTGTTGATCCTTGTATATTTTAATGTCACGTCTCCAACCCTCCTCCTTCATCCAGGCTTGGGACCAGCAAAAGTGACTCAAAAAGAGACAACATTGGCAACATTGGTATCAGTCTACCTGGAATTGAGTAAACCTTTGCACTGGCTAGAAATGATGATCAGGAGGACTGATACATTCACAGCCTCAGCACTATCAGCACGATCAGCATCTATGCTCGGCCCACATTCATTTGCACATAACATGAAAAAAAGGCATCATGCAAAAGTGTAGAGGTTTTAATATTAGCTGATGTAGTATGTTGTTTTGAAAAAGAGTTGCTTCATAAGCCTAAAAAACTTAAAATAAACAGACCCTCATTTGACTAGTCATTAGCCTAGCCTGAATAAAGAGTTTTTCCCTTTTCTTATATTCTGTGCTCTGACTGATATCATGGCTGATACAGGACTAGCTATTGATAACTATTGGGCAGAACATCACTTTAAAAATGACTGGACCATCCATTTGTAGTTTGTAGCCGATCATCTGAATCAAATAAGGTTAAATACCCTTGAACCTGGCGTCTGTCTGCATGTCGCTTTCTGTCAGCCTCTTTTCCGGCAGTCCTCTGCAGCAGCGAGCCACAGGCGGTTGGCCTCTCTGTACAAACCTGATACTCGCTGCCTGTGAAGTCAAATGTTGACAGAGAATCATGAACCACATCAGAATACTAAAGAGGCCAGAGAATATTTTTATAGGGTGGGGAAAAAAAAGAGAGATTCACTGTGTACAAAAACACAAACCCATTGTGTATTCTTTCTGTGTTGGTGTTCTCATATTTTCATGTTGTAAAAATTACGAGCTGGCCAAAGGCTTGTGTTTCATAGCAAGAATTATCACCCTTTCTTCAGGATATTTTGTGAAGCTGCAGCTTAGACAGTTTCACCAAAAATAAAACCTCTCAGACAGTTTCTCTTGTGAAGCAAATGTTCTTATGCTTATTATGCTGAGAATCCACAGCACAGTTGGTTGACTTAAACTATCTTAAAAAGGGTCTGAAAAGCTGAGATAGCAAACAAAATTTCTTGCCAGCCTTGACAGTTTTTACTGTGTGTTCCTGTTATTCTTTCGAGTTGAGCAGAACAAGAAACAAAAAGTAAAGGAGACAGAGCTGGAGATGAAAAGCCAGAGTTGACTACTGCAGCTGGTTTGCATGGCTCTGTGGTTTCTGAAGGGTGTCTTGGCCTTTCATGCAAATGAGTTTGCATCTTATCAGCTCTCAGCGACACCAAAGTCCAAATAATGAATACTTGGTCGTAGTGGTCCGGTGCGCTTGATTTGGTCTGTCAAGCTCGCTGAAACCTCTCAAATAAAAGCACCGAGCCTTGGCTGCAGTGAGAGTGAGGCTTAATGAGATGTGTGTAACCTCAACTGAACAGATTTAATCACAGAGCCCAAAGATCCAGCTTATAACTTTGTTTTTTACAGTTGTATCACTGAGATTGCAATAAATAAAAAGTACAACATGCTCATGTAAATAGGTTTAAAGCAAGAAAAAAAAAATCTGTTAATTTTTTTATCAGCTCTAAATCTTATAACTGTTTCAAAGTATATATGCCAAAAAACTGCTCAACTGTAATTATTTTTTCCACTTTTTAAAATCAGATAACTGACATAATTTACTTAGATTATTAAATAGAATTGATAATTAAAATGTTTTGCCTGGTCTGGGACAAAAAATGGCTATAATTCAGTCAATTTTACAGATAAAATTCAATGTTGTGGTAGCTTAGATTCATTTACAACACATGCTCTAAGTGCTACTCATTGCACAAGATCTTTGCCTAAAACTTTAGTGTTAACTGCTGAAGGCAACCCTGTTTGTCTGTTAGCAAAATATCTCATGAACCGCTGAACAAATTTTAATGAATTATTGGATGTACATTCACAACTGACTAACATTTGGAATCAAACCCAATTTTTGATGGCTGCCACAGGTATCAATATTAGCCATCATAAAAAGGTCTACAGGTCAATTTTACAAATATTGAGCTAAATATTGTGTGGTAGTAGCTGATAGTCACTCCCATAACATTCTCTGACTACTGATACATCTCACAAGAACTCACAATATTTGATTGCACAGAAGGGCATTTACATGGTTTTGTCACCCATAATTATCTTGGATGAAAGAACAATATAGTTTCCTTTTTATCTTTTGCCTAACTGTCTTGTTTTGTGTTTTTTTTATACTTTTGAACAGATTTTATTTGATCCCAGTTGATGAAGTTGAAGTTTCACAGAAGGGAAAAAAGGAAAACTAAATGAACATCACTGTGAGACTTGCTCAGGTAGCTTTAACATCATTGTTTGAGCAGATCTAAACTATGTGTCATCAATGTTGTGTAGTTTGTATCACTGCTTCAGTCATCCCTTAACTTAACTAACCTTATCTTGAAATCACATTGATTTTATTAGCCATGTTTCTGACATTAAACACACTGTTTGGAGACACTGAGTCAATCTCCGTGTCAGTTTCGAAGGGGAGTGTGTTGCATGTTTCTCCTCCCAGGTGGCCCCTCTTTTCCTGTGACTGACATTATCCAAATCCAAGAATTTGTTTACTGACGGAAAAAGAAAAAAAAAAGCAAGAGTTTGAAATGACTGAGTCATTGCTGTACCCTGCTGATGTAGTGAGCAGATTGGAAATGGGAAGGTTAATGAGATTTTCACAAAGTGTCCGCCTAGTGGTTTGAAGTCAGATTAAATTGACACACTCTGATTAAAATTAATTGACCTGTGAAATGAGTGTGTCCCTCAACGGGTAACGATTGATGAATATCACAGAAGGGTCGAAGAGGAATAAGACAGAGATGAAAAAAAAGGAAAATTAACTTAGTTTACTTGGAGGTAAAGGACAGATACGGTAAATGGTCTGCACTTAAAGAGCACCTTGTAATCTTGTTTCAGGTTTTGTGAAAAGCTTTTTAGTGTTTCACATTCATCTATACCATTCTTCTGCTCCATGATCACATTTAGGTGAATATTAGGTACAGTCAGTACTTTTACATCTATAATGCCTGGAGGGTTTTCCCCACATGTAACATTGTTTTAACCAGTTAAAATGTTGTTTATAGTGCCAATGTACTGTGTCTAATATGATGTGGGTCTTTCATGTTCAGTCAACAAATCACAGCCATACTGTACCTAAATGCCCGATCGTTCCATTTTATATTCTGCAGCAGAGGTTTTTAAGTTCTGACAAGGTCTTTTGACAGAATGGACTTCCTACAAAAAAAAGGGAAGCAGTCATTTATAAAGATAATATCTCAAATGTGAAATTTAATTTATTTGAGAGCAAAGCTGAAATAAGCGTGATGGTGCAACAGGTAAGGAGAACCCATGTACAAGACCCTGTAACTCTAAAATCTAAAACCAATTTTATCACGAGACAAACCACATGGCTGACAGACTTGAACAGAGTCCCAGGTCATCAAAATGTTTGCTCAGAGCAGATAAAAAATCAGTTGTTAAAAAGTACTATAAAGTACTGACCAAAAATTCAAGTAAAACTACATGTTTTTGTTTTATAAACAGAGCCCCAAGAAATTAAAATAGGTTCAGATAAATATACATAGTTTTACCTTTTTTAAAAATATCTAAATCTTTATAGAAAATCAGATTAATATTTATAAATACAACTTCATTTATTCTTCTCTTAAATGGCTTCTTGTAAAATTCAGAAGTCAATTTTAATTTTTTTCTAATTTACAAAGCTTTCAACAACCAAGCTCCATCTATATTAAAGATCTTATTGTGTTATATTTTCCCAACAGAGCATTTTGCTCTCAGACTGCAGGTTTAAGTGTGGTTCCTAGAGTTTCTAAAAGTAGAATGGGAAACAGGACCTTTAGTTATCAACTTCCAGTTTCTGTGCATGAGGCTGACATCCTGTCTACTTTTAAAATCAGGCTCCAGACTTTCCTTTTTAACAAATCCTATATTTAGGGTTGGCTTAGGTTTCCTGTGCTTTCACTTAGTTATGCTGCTATAGACTGCTCGAGGACAAAGTGACAATATTTCCTCACTCTGCTATCTTTACTCTTTATATTCTCCATGTTTGCATTTGCAATTATTGCTGCCATTAACATATGTTTCCTTTGGTGAAGGTGTGGTTTCTATAGGAAGAAAAACAATCTTTCCGTGTTGGTCTGTCTTTCTCCTGTCCTCTCAAACCCCAGCTGGTTGAGGCAGATGGTCGCTCGTCCTGAGCATGGCTCTGCTGGAGGTTAAAAGGAAGTCATTTGTTTCGACTGTTGCTATTGTGCTGCTTAGGGTGGGGGATTACAACAAAGTGAAGATCTGATACAATCAGCTGGCTTCCTCAAATAACTTTTACTAAATGACATTTCATAATGTACTGTAGGTGCATTTAGTGTAATATTGTAGGAATTAAGTGACAGTAATTGGATTTGAATCTGGATCTGTTCTTGTTTTTTTCTTGTGTACAGTGCCCAGAGATTATTTTTGTTGTGAACTGCCTCTATATAAATAAACTGAATTGAATCAAATTTTTATTGTTTTCCCAGACTTTTTGTCTGGGCATATTTCAGCTTTATTACAGCTGAAACTGAATCCAAGAAATACTGCAGTTGGAGGTCCTCCTCATGAGGCTTGTCACTGATTCATATAAAAAGTATTTTTTATTGACACTAATTGCCATGTTTATCACCTCCCAGTTATAAAATAAAGTAAAAATAATAATTAATAAAATGTACTTAAATGCAGCAGCTCATTTGTTCAAAGACAATGACTTTCTTTTATGTTAAACCATAACATATATTGAGCGTGGCTGCACTGGTGGGTGCCCAATAATTACTACATGAAACTAATTGTCAATAAAAAGTAGTCACCATTATATTTGCCTAAAATATTCAATTTCTCTCTGAAGTCTAAAAAAGAACAATCATGTTTAAGAGGGCACTCTTTTCATCTTCTGGACTAATTTTCTTCATTAAATCTGATCAGTTTGGACAAAACCACACTCTCAGTCCACAAAGTTGTTTTTCCAGTGAGTTGGGTGTTGAAAAGTATTTGTTTTAAAAGCATTCTGGAGTCCACATTCGTACATCATTTTCTGAGTGTGCAGCCAGTGGAAAGATGAAACTGTCTGGTTTCTCAGTATTGTAAAAGCCCTTTGATTTCATCCCTGAAGCAAAACCCATTTATGCCACAAATAGGTCCTTTTGTACAAATAGTTAACTGCAGCCCACACTCATTTGTGTTGGGCTAATTCAGATTCAGCTCAAAGTGATGAAAAGTGTAATTGAACAGCCATTAAGACAGTATTCAGGAAACCATTCCAGGCATTAACTGAACAGAAACTGAGTTGGATATTTATTCAGTGGCAGGAATATGGTTTATCCTAGTCCTGATCAAATCTATCAAAAAGATCTTAACTACCTAATTACATAAAAATAATGTCTCTGTGATGCAAGGTCAGAAACTAAGACTAAAGATGCTACAAACCAGAGCAGGAAGAGAGATATAAAAATCAATGTTCCTTGCATTTGGCAAGGCCATGCCTCACAAACATAACTGGAATGCTGATGGTATTAGCACAGTCCAGTGATTTGGTGTTATAGCTGTAAGGCCATAACTGGGGTGTGGTGGATGGATGGCATCATAGAGAGAATATCATGCATCGGAAAGCTTTATTGGTTGTTTCACAAAAGGACGTGCTGCTTGACTGGCAAATGATGATGAGGCGACCTGCGCAGAACAGATGTGACAAAACCACTGCAGCTTTGGTTTTGACTTTTCATCTTTCTTATCAAACTCAACTGTGTTGTTGATATAAAATTCTGTAGGCGTTATCAGCACACACTGACCTCAAACATGGGGACTAGTTCTGCCTGCAGAGAACAAAGAATGCAACGATTATAGCTATGAGGCTTCAGAATAAGAGGATGCATCATTTACTGTTGTTTAGGCCGATTCCAACAACCGATTTTTGTATATCTCTGATCTGCCAACTTAGCTTTTGTCTGAGTCCTATTCTTTTCTGAGAACTGTAGCTCTAAAATGATTTCCCTCCCCAACTTTTCTTTTTAATTGAAAAGTTGACAGGCTGAATTAAAAATAAAGTTATCCAGATAAAGTTTGCAGCGTGACTGCTGCTACAGATGTCTTTTTCCCTGTCATGAGTATCACACCTGTATCATCTTCCTCCCTCTCCTTTAGAGTCTAAATATAATAACCAGAGCATCAGTATTGATGCCTAATTTCCTTTTAAAACTCTATTGGACTTTTGTAATGTTCTTAATTCTCCTGCTGGTAGAAGTCGTACAGTCTGGCATCTTTTAAATCTTGCATCATACATACAGCGAGACATGTATGCTCCCATCAAGCAAGATTTTAGAATCCCAAACTCGCACTGTGTGACATGTACCGGTCATTTACATCAGCTGAAAATGACACAGAGTGAGTCAGATCTAAGACAACATTAACAACTCAGTTATTTATGAAACTCACATTTTCTGAGGAAACATAAAACACACTATAAGCAGCAGAGGCTATGTCAAGCAGACACAGTAAAACCTTTGATGAAGAATCTTGCACGGACGTGGGAAAAATGCTGCAAATTGATGCCAGAGCCCATTGTCTTTTTATGTAAAATGACCACAAGAAGGTATTTTGGATAAAAGAAAGCAAACACCAGCTTGTGAAGCCAAATTCCTAATCTTAAATGTCTGACAAATTTAGTCTTCCTTGGAGTTTTACTTAGACTAAAACCGTCAGTTCTTTGATTTTCAAAATATGTGGAAAAAAGCTAAAACTGCACTTTTAACTCTGCTTGACTGTTTCAACTGAGGCCACCATCTTTTTTTTTTTTTTTTTGTTCAGAGCATTGTGACTCATCGTGAAGAGCAGCTCAAATTTAGACTCATTTGTTAGATAAACTGTATTTCACATCCTGTGTGTTGAAGTGCTGCTCTGGGAGTTAAACCTCCCTCAGACTGAGTCATCACTGTACAGAAAATAAAAAAAGAATAACACCTGAAAGTACACAAATACCTTGAACTGAATTACCCTAAAAGTACTTTCAAAGTTAGGTATGTACATGAGCAATAATTCAGATCACTTTTACATAAACATACTGCAAACTATGTAGCATCTCAAATTAAAAATTAGTTCTTTTAACTCAGTGAAAACATGTTTTAAAGTAGCATGAAATCAGTTAACAAGCAAACATGCAATATAAACTAGAGAAATCCTCATGAAAGTCCCTGACACCAAACCTGCTAAAGACAGACAGAAGCAAACTAAAGGTTATCTTCAAACAAACATTTGATGTGTGAAACGTATGAGCTGTTAGTGGCAGAAAACTTTGATGGTCACACATTTGATTTTTTTCTTTTTATTATGTAGGAGTTATAAAAAGTTAGAACCACCTTCACTTCCAGCTTTTTAAGCTACAATTAAACCAAGCTTGCACTCTCTTCCCCCTGAGGGGATTTGTGAGAAAACCATAGATCCTTTAAGAGTGAGAGACACTCAAAGTGAAAGAAGACAAAAATGCCCTACATTTTGATGTATAGTTTGTTTATGTACCAGCAAAATTGTGGGAGTAAGAAGAGTTTGTTTCCAAAAAAGTTAACATTTCTTGGCAATTCCAAGGCTTGACTATGACATCATCAACTGTCATTTGAACATTTTGTGAAAAAAATCTCCAAAAGTTTAAAACTTAAACTGTGAAAAAACAGTAAAATATATCAAAATGTAATTTCAGACATGTAAAGTCCTTTCTGTGACTCGTTTAAACTTTGAATGATATTTCTGCTGTGATGTATCCCTGAGATGCAGAGCCTCAAAGAGAGGCTGCTCATTTTAGCTTCAGTGTTTGTGTATTGATACCCTTAAAGAATCCACTGATACAGTCTAAATCATAATGGTTTAATTACATCTAAAACTACTATTTTAAACTGTTTAAACTTACTCTACCTGAACCTTATTTTGCTTTCCACAGACTGTGTCTTTAAATTTTCTTTATTCCCCCCTCCCCACCCTTGCATATGCCACTTCACACTGTCGTCCTCATTCCTTACTTGTTTACCTTCTCTGTCTATCCGCCTCTCCCAGCCCTGACTGATGGTGTGTTTAGGAGGAGCAGACGGATGGTGGGTGAGGGATTGCCCTTGCCAGCCTCTGACACCGGGCCCCATTCAGGCCAGGGAAATGATCGATGTTAAATCTAATTTTAAACACCCCCACTTTAACTCTGGCAGACAGACGAAGAGTGGAGGCTCGCGTCTGGCAGCACAGCTGGGGCAACCCGATAAGACCTACGGTTACGTCTACCTGCACTTGTGTTTGTGTGCTTGCCTGTGTTTGTGTGTGTGTCGTTCTTTTACATCTGACAGCTTTTCTGACACCGGAGCCATCTGTCCCAACTTAAAGGGGAGTTGGAGGGCACTACTTTAGGGACAAAGATTGAGATGGGAATACTACTCAATAAATTACAGGCCATTCCTTCAGAGAATGCATACTTCCCTCCACCTTTAATGCCAGAGATTTAAACTAATATCATATTTTGCTGAGAAATGATGATGTTATATCCATTTTGGTCAAACCACAAAAATAACATTATATACAATTTCATACAATATAGCAAGATGTCGCGCGATGTAAATGTACAGCCAATGATTACTTTCTTAAAATTTCATTAAAATCTGTCAAGTGGTTCATGAGATAATTTGCTAATGGACAAACAGGGGTGACTCCAACAGTTGCTGCCAAACCTTTATGCAAAAATATCACACAATGTGTAATCCTCAGAGTATATGCTGGGAGTAACTCAGCTTACCGCACCAAATTTTCACCCAATATCTGTAGTTTGCTTAGCTGTGGTGGCCAAATTGAATGGGGTGGACTCCAAAGCCTAAACAGCTTTAGAAGAAAATCTATTCATTAGTTTCTGGAAACTTCATTAAAATAAGTCAAGGAGTTTCTGAGATAATTTGCTAATGCTACAGAAAAACGAACACAGGCCAAAACATCGCAGCCTTTCTCCCTTGGCAGCAGCCAATAAATATCACAGAGACCAAAAACTAGGTCTTCATGTTCATGTTCCTATAAACACACAATAAATGACATCAGCTTTTTAGTTACTGTATGTTTAAAAGTATAATTCTTCTTCAGAAAACACTGCATTTGTCACAAAAAGCACAAAAGCTTAGCAAACATTCCCAGGGTGACACTTCCCAATGAGCACTGAAGAGGCAAACAGGTGATAAAGTGTCAAACTTGATGACTTGTAGACGAGTGTTGCAGCGAGAGTGAGTGGCCTGTCTGTTGACTGAGTTGTCAAAAGGGATTTCAAATTTGATGCACTTTAGGAATTTTAGGCACCGTGTCCGTGCACAGATCCAAGAAAAGACCATTTTAATGAGAGAAGTGTGATTTTTGGTATGTATAGTTACAAGGAAATATAAGTGTGGAAGTAAGGATAAAAAAACATATACAAATACCATTTACAGGACATTTCTGCTGATGTTTTATGCATTAGAATAATGCCAGTGTCTTATTCCTTACCCTAAGCCCTATAATGTTATACTGGAACATTCTTTTTGTTGGATGTGTGGTGAGTTAAATGAGGCAAAGCACGTGCTAATAGCACCCAGAGATGCATTAAAGAAATGTAAAGAAATCTCATCTTCTTGCTCTGTGAGGTACACGCCCAAATGGGTTGAGTTTTTAATTACAGATTACAGCTTAAATTCAATTTGCTCCTGTTGTTCCTTTCATTGCGTTACTGTCTTTCACAAAAATGAACAAAGGCTACAATCTGTGATAGGAAAGTGCTTGAAGCTTGTCCAGAGACCACAGGGAGCTGATGATGAAATAATGTAGATTGTAGGAGGTGATGGGAAACATTCAGCAGATTTGGAGAGTTTGTGATAATAATTATAATTTAAACTGCATGCAGTCATCAAGCTCAGTCCAAGTCTGAACTGAACTTCAAATCTAAATGTTTTACATATTAAAGTAAATTTTGTCTCTCAAGCAAATATACAGTTTGGGTCTGCACAAAAATAATGAAATAAACTATTATATATATACATAATTCTTATTTGACTACCATTCCACTCTTATAACAAAAATACACTTTGCAGAACACTAGCTAAAAGCTAAAAAGAACAAGCTAAAAACTACAAGTAGCAGAACAGTAGCTAAAAACTGAAAGTAGACTAGGAAAACAAAAATAAAGCAAGTATGTTGAAGGAGATTTTAAAAGAGAACTATGTTTTTCTGATCTGAATGTAACTCTATAGGGAAAATATTTGAAAATAAGGTTAAATGTTTTTGAAAAGTTCAAAAGTGACAAAAACCCAAAGACATAGCACCCATGTCCTGAATGAGCTGAACATTTGGACGAGTAAATGGCTAAAACAGCACAAAGTATGCAGGAGTAGACAGATTGCCAAAAGTGCACAAACAAATCAAAAACAGGAAAACTGTTTTCACACAATATATGATAATTTGGGGGGTTTTAAAAATACTGGTGCACTTATCATTCTGCAAATTTGATCTTTATAGCATTCTTTTGACATCAGTGAAATTTAATATTCACAATGTCCTCTCAGTTCCTTTCAACTGTTAGAGAACTGGAGTTTTAGCACACCACACACTGAATCATTGAATTGTTCTTAAATAAAAGCTTTAAGCTGAGGAGAAGTGCGATCAACAAGCCTATTCATCAGCAGTTTGATGTGAATTTTAGTGTTCCTCGGCTTCTCTCGTCTGAGCTTTTCTAACTCAGCTTGATGATGATTTATGGCTGGCTGGGTGAGCTGATTAAATCACTGAACACAGCGCCAGGTAGCATTATTGAGCCCAACACCACTCTATATGGCTGTTGCATGGCAACCACTATGTCCCTATTCATTTGTCTATCATCTGACCAACACAATTTTCTGCACACTTTTTTCTCTTTGTGCTCTTGTATTGTTTTTACTTCACTGCATGCAAGCATAGTACGCAGCAAGAAGATGAGCCTCCTCTCAGCACATTTAGCTCCCCAGCGTTGGTTTGGGACATTCTGCACTGTTTATGCAGTAAACCGCGCTGAGGTGTACATGTTGGAATTAATCTTGCATGCAGATCGGATGCAAATATATTCATGCAAATTTTAATTCTGATTTAAGTGTTTTGAATAGTGGAATGTGTTAGCACTTTGTTTATCCCCTGAAGTGCATTGATACTTCTGTCGCTCCGAGAGTTTCTTTTTTTCTAAACAAATAGATTTCAGAGTTATAAATGCAATGCTGATTCA
This sequence comes from Kryptolebias marmoratus, assembly GCF_001649575.2. Taxonomy (NCBI): domain Eukaryota; kingdom Metazoa; phylum Chordata; class Actinopteri; order Cyprinodontiformes; family Rivulidae; genus Kryptolebias; species Kryptolebias marmoratus. The sequence goes on from NC_051437.1 coordinate 25,388,685, forward strand.
CAACAGAAATACACCAGGAACTAACTCATGATATATGTTAAAAAATTGAGTCTCATCTTTGCTGCAGAACGTTTGTTTTACAGACTTCAGTGTTGTGCATCAAATCCACTCAGGTCCTGAGAGGCATCATGTCGGCAAACAGAAAAGAGACTGGGAGTCAAATAACACTGAATGGTCTTTTATAGTGCAAACACAGTAGAAGCTCATAATATATATATTTCTGATATGTTTCCCCTTTTTTGTGTTTAAAGCTTGGACTACACCAGCTGTAAATGCCCTGCCTTGTCAGACACATAATACACCAGTTAAACAGGCTCCCAGCAGCCCCAGCAGTTGATGGCCTGTAAATTGTTGATCAGTGGCTTGGCACAGGCAGGGTAAATTGATTCCAGGAGAATCCTCCTGGACCTGGGCTGTCTCTACAAAGGCCAAATATACAGCCATGCATTAGAATGAGATGGAGGGGAGTGAGGTGGAGGAGAGCAGCGGGGTGAAGGTGGAGGAAGAGAGAAAGCGAATAAGTCAAGGAGAGAGGATGAAAACATCAGCGCTTCTGGGGGCCACAAAGGAGATATCCACAAGTGAAGCAGTGGAGGGTGCAACAAAAAGAAAACAACTGAAGCACAGAGGTGAAAGAAGCTTAGCTTGAGAGAGACTAAGGTTGAGCATGACTAAAATATGGAAGCAGCTGGTATTTCTAAAGGAAACCAACTTTGTAACAATTGAGACTTTTTATCATTTCGTGAGACTTGTCTTTTAACATGGCTTTAAAAATAATACCAGTAAATTTTCACCTATGCACCTATTACTAAAATTAGATGAATCTTGTCCTAAAATGATGCAAAAAACCTGCTCCTTGCATTTATCATTTCTAGATTTGACTCTTTATTATCAGACTGTCTGGAAATCTCTCTGAAAAGTCTTCAGTTGATCTAAATTGCTGCTCACATTGACCAAGCTCCATCTCATATTAAATATCTTATTGTTTCATATTTTCTTATCTCACAGAGCACCTCACTCTCAAATTGCAGATTGCTGCCATTAACTTTAATAACAGTAATAAATTGCACAACCATACTTAAAAAGGTTCAGCATTTAGGACAAAATTTAAGAGAACAAGGATATAAAATTTTTGTAATGTAAAATAAGGAGTTTTTTAATTCCATGAGCAAAAATATAACCTTAGTTATCTACAAAAAAAATAATAGGAATAAGTTAGAGTCTCTCTCTTTTTGGGTTTGTTTTAATTTAGGAGCAACAAAAAAATAATAACTTTTGCAGATGACAGTTATGATATTTCAGTTTCAAATATTATTCATTATGGAGGAATACTGATACCAAATTATCTTAAACAGCCAGGAACTCTAAACATGTTACACACCAATTAAAACCTCTGAAGGTATGGGATTTTGCTCATTATGTTTCTATATTTTGGAATTAAACAGAGGCCTGATTCATCAAACAAAAGTTTGGATTGTTATTTCTTCTCCCCCAATGTAATTTATCATGTTTAGGGAAGCTGTCACAAGTTAAGTGGATTGCCAGTAATTGTTGCTGTGCCACCACTAAGCAGAACTGACTAAACCAGCTCATCAGGGGAGGATTTGAAATTGAGGGCAGCAATCTGTTTATCCCTCTGCAGAGAATTAAAGGTGACAATAGCCCTGTTTCTTAACTTGGCTCTATTTTCTGTACCGTGTTTTTCTTTCATTTTTGATTTCCAGCTTTAGTACATGTCTTTTACCTGCTGTACTTGGAAAGGCTCTGCATCTAAAAGAGATGTGCTAATATGGTGAATAAAAAAGTTTAACACAGTCACTAAATATATGATAATTCCTCTAAATGTGCAATTCTTGTCATCATTGTGAGAAGACTTGCTACTAGACATTAAATGCTTCCCTTATTATTTACATGCATAATTGAATATGTCAAATGTTTTACATTATAAAAGCATATTTAAAGATACAAAGTCTGTATAGGAGCACTTCCTGGATTTAGTGTAGGTCCAACTGAGGTGTTTTTTGGACGGATAAGCTCAAACTTGAGTTCAAGAGACTCTGCTCTGCAACAGCAGTCAAAAACATCAACATAAAATTAGGTTTTACTGAAAGTTTCATTGCATTCTGTCCACTCGTTCATGAGATATTTTGCTAACAGACAGCCAGAGTTGACTCCAAACACTTAATCACAATTTTTTAAACAAAGATCTGGCACACTCTGTTAGTTCTCAAAGCATGTGTTGCCACATCAAATATTAGGTCAGTATCTGTAAAACTGATTGATTTAAACCATCTTTGTTTGTTTTTAAAGGTCAGTTGTCTGTGGCAGCCATCTTGAATCATGTAGACTATAAAAATTAATTAATAACAAATTTGCAAGCAAATTTTGGGCACATCTGCCAACTACCATATCTGTTACTTTACCTATAGAAACAGCCTCAGTGACTGAAAATAGGTCAACAATGGTGATGTTCATGGAGATAAAAAGATTACTTGTCTAGAAGAAGATTTGCAAAAGCTTAAAAATGTTTAAATGTAGAGCTCTGTCTTTATGCCACTCAAACACTGTGCTTGATCCCCAATATTTATTCTTGTTAGTTGTCTTACTTGTTCTTTTTTTTTTCTTTAAACTTTAGAGGCAGATTCACTGTTGTATTTCCACCTAAACATCTTTTTTTATGGTTGAACACTTGTCCAATTCCGCCATATTTCTTTACCTCCGCTGACTACAGCCAGCCTAATGTTGGTCAATCATGAGCTTCCAAGTGGTTTCTGGCTGATTCATCTGAGTGCTTTGTTTACATCGAGTGTGGACCTGTATTTTAGAACTGCATATCAATACATCTAGAAACCTACTCAAGTAATCTCTTTCAAACTGCATCTTTTTATATAGTTCAATAAAATCTTTTTATGTTTGATTGCAAATTCTGCATTGAATACCTTTAAAACTTGTCCTGTGGTTCATGAGTTATTTTGTTACTGGACAATCACATGCACACAGACACACACAGACACGGGCAAAATTATTATTGCCCTCCTTCGCCTTTCTGCAGCAGGCAATAAAAATTCTGGGCCAATTACCAGTTTTAAACTGAGCCTGTAGGAACAAATTGCTTGCTAGTCTAAGACTTAAAACAGCTGTCAGAACATCAATGCTGTGCCAAGTGGAAACAGAAAAAAGAGAGAGAATCTTCTGGGTCTGTGCCATCGATTGGAATTGCAGATTGTTTGTGTGTTTTTTCGAGTTACCTGACTGCAGCTCTCTAAAGCAATTTAATTCCCCAATGTTATTATGCTGGCACTGAGAGTTGATTTGCTTTGTACCGCTTTGTTCTGTTTTCTTTACTTTGTATATGTGTGGCTTTCTTGTTCAAGGAATATGTTGTTGCTAATGAAGTTGTACTGTTTTCACATTTGAGCAAACTTTGACGAAAGGAAAGAAAATTAGCATGGCTGTTGGCAGACTTGATTTCTTTCCTCACATCCATCATCCATTAAAACTTTATATCGCATTTTGTGTCCGTGCCTGATGTGTGACAAAGGCAGAGTGGCTGCTCTAAAATCAATAGCAAGAGAGCTTGGAAAATGACTATAATTTAGGCTTCACATAAAAATCCCATTGCACTTTCACTATTATAAAAAGTACTCTCCACTTTAAAAAAGACAGATACGCAATCACACATATGGCCCACAGTAGATCACACTGATAAAGAGACAAGGGTCGGCTTTCAGTGGACCCGATAGGGTTTGATTTACCTGCAGCCGTTTAAACGGGAGCACAATATTCCCCCTAATGTGAACTGAAAAGCACTAGAGGAGAAAATCATTTCATCACTCTATCTATGATGGTGTCACAGAGGGAAAGAGAACTGACTACTATGTGTGTATGTGTGTGTATGTGAGCGAGACAGTCGTTTCAGTGAATCCACAGAGGATAAATGATTACCTTTGTTAAGATGGAGCTTTGAGCCGAAGTGAGTGTGTGATGGTGTGATATTGAAGCTTGGTGTGAATCCTATCGACCACAGTGCATCACCACCCACTCAGCCTGCATCCATATAGACGCGGTATAGCTATCCACCAAGCACAACAACTTCTCAAAATTATCATTTTTAGTGATTCAGTTCCTTTTTTTTTGGCATTTATCCTTAAGGTACGGTTCAACCAAACTGGTTAGGGTGCCAGGTTTTTACTGATTTGAATATCAAAGAGTTTAACACAAAAAAAAAAACAAACAGCTGCACCATCAAGTTTATTGTCTCTCCTCTTTTTGTTCTTATAACTTATAACTTATACATCTTGCTGAGTTTGCCAGTTTATGTTCTGTTTAGGTGTTGGATTTACCCTGTCACAGCAAACCCTTATTTTGAACAAGCATCCCGGGCTTCGATCTCTTTATTTCTTCCTGTATCTTGTTTCTTCGTGTTTGGATCCTTGTCACCATACCCATTTGCCGAATGCTGATGAACACATAGAGCTGCATTTACAGTTACTATGTTCAGCTAAATTTATAAATGGTGTTTGTGACTCCTTTCATAATTCATTATCAGAACTTTTAGTACCACCAGCTGGGGTTTATCCATCTTGCTTAAAACAGCATATGTACCTCTCATATTCAGAGCCGTTTTGTAATTACTGATCAAAGGTCGGAAATGCCAGTCATTTTTGTAGAAGCGCATTCACTAATACACACTGCTGTTCATAAATTAGACCTGGTGATATTAAAACATCTGTTTGCAGGAATAATAATAAGACCAACTCTGTGATGTGGGTGCAAAAAGAGTCCAAAGAAAAACATGGATCTTCATAATCTTCATAATGCCTGAAGACGCATTGATTAAGACCACTCTAAGAAACAAAGTATAAAGACACCAAGAGTAGTTTAAAACTTTTGCACAGTGTTGTATATCTTTTTAGCAGCATCAGAGGACCGCTTAATGTCCATACCCTAAGCTTGCATTCTCATCTTCTTAAAAGTGCCTCACTTCAAAAGGGCAGTGGCCAAACAAAACACTTGATATACCCTTCTACTGATGTTACTATAGCAACCCAGTCCTTTGCAGAGTGGGTGCTTCAGCAGCACCATTTTTCTTTTAAGTGCGTTTCCTATGGGGTTTTATGGTTACGTGCATCGTTGTACATTATCTCTGCCTGATGTGCATTTGTGACAAAGAATATGTTCAAGGTCACCGTTCCTGAGGTCCTGCTGGAATATTCCACTCGAAGCTGTCGGAGCATGTGTTATCGCTCTCCACTTCACGATGACTTTTCTAAAGATGAACCTGTTTCAGTTTATGTATAATGTCTTTATCACTGAATTCACTTTGTGCAGCTCATACGACACTCATGTACTTCTTTAAAAATGGTGAGCACGTTGTAAACCCCTGAAGGCTAAGGCAAAGTGATAATATTTGCTCCATGTCTGTGTGTATCTGTCTTTGTTGGTTTGTACTGTTAGTAAAATATCTCAAGAATCCCTGAATGGATTTTAATGAAACTTTCAGGAACTGGATTCAAGATGGTTGCCACAGCAAAGTAAAAAAAAAAAGTAACACAAAAATGAACACTGTATAATTCACGTAATTTTACAAATATTTAGCTAAAATTTGGTGTTGTAGTAGCTGAGACTGTATCTATCTGATTGTATGAGATTTTGTGTTTAAAACTTTGCCATTACCTATTAAAATCAGTTCTGTCTGTCAGCATAATATCTCATGAACCACTTAACAGACTTTAATTAAACTTTTCGAAAGTAATCATTGGATTACTAAACTGAAGTTCTAAAACTGAACTTTGAGACTCAACTCAACTGAAAATGGCTGCCACACCTTTATGGATATTGAGCTAAAATTTGATGTGGTGGTAGCTGAACTTTATTCCCTACACATACTTTGAGGGCAACACATTGCACAACATTTTTGCTTAAAAAGCTTTGGTGTTAACCTTGTTTGTCTGTCAGCAAAATAGCTCATAAACCACTGAATAGATTTCCATGAAACTCCCAGAATATAATCATTGTAGGTATATGTACAACTGATTAACTTTTGAAGTCAATCACATTCAAGATAGCCACCACAATTAATTGACTATAGGCTACAAAAAAATGACTATACCTCAGTGAATTTACAGATATTGAGCTAAAATTTGGTGTGAAAGTAGCTGACAGTCATACACAACACATACTCCAAGCAGTAACAAATCATCCAAAAACATGCAAGATATTGCGTGAGACTGTGCATAATGTTTTTTTTTTTTCAAAATGTAACCAAAATTGCTATAATGTCATTATCTCTCAACATAAAATGATCTTAGTCTAAAACAAAACACTGGCATGAAAAGCAGTTGTTAATTGATGTATTCCTTCAAGAAATGCTATACCTTTAATTAAAATATATTGCTAATGATTAAATAATAATTTTCATAATATTCTATTGAGTGCAGTGGGAAATTGTTTGAAAAACAATGGGTGAGCCAGAAGGACTTTGGTGAATGAAGCCGACGAAGACAAGTGGTTTGACATTTGTGTATATTTGAGAAGTATCTCTACTGTAATTGCTTTTTCACTATGTTCATGTAGAACATGTTTCTTCATGCTGGACGAAGTTTATAAAGTGATCCATCATTGTCCATGTGTCATCACAAAGTTTAAATCACGTAATAAATTTTAACATGAGCGTGAGGCGAAGATGGATTCATATAATGTTGTGATGCTGCAATTTTATTTTGTTGTATGTGTGTGTGTGTGTGTGTGTGTGTGTGTGTGTTTGTGTGCATGTGTGAACAACATTTTCAATCAGTTTGCTTTCCTTATATCTGAAAATCAGCTGTGTTCACTATTTGTACCAAGCAGTTCAAGGTTATCTCACGAAGCAGCTGGATTCTCAAGAGATTTGCAAAATTACAAGTGAGAATCTGAGTAACAAACTCTCAGGTTGGGAGTAACACACCATCTGTTCTGTCAGTTTAACACGAAGGCAGATTGCAGGAAGTCCCAACCAGACTATAATCTTCACAAAATACCAAAACTGAACCCTTGTGCATCAGACATGAGTTGTAAATTTACCTAATTTACTTATTATTCAGATTAAGTCACATGTAGAAGCAAATACCATGACAGATAATCCAACATCTAAATAAACAAAGAAAAAAAATAAAAACTTCAGCAAATTCTCCCATCTTGTTTTTAACATATACTGTGACAGACCTATGGCACATTCCTAACAAACATCCCATCATATTAATTAAAGCTTCAACATGCAAAATAACTGACTCCCTTGTCTGTCTCAGCTTCTCCCACTGAGTAACACAACCTGCATGGCACTGGAAAACTACAGAGGTTTAATATTAGCTAATGCACCGTTCTTTAACACTGGTGTGCAGTTTTTGAGAAAGGCTATTTTTTGTTGTTTTATTGAAAAACAATAAAAACAGGCCCTCATTTGGCTAGCCATGAGAAGAAGACTTCTGCCCTTTTCTTTATACTCTGTGCTCTATGACTGAGGGCACGAATGATAAGGTACAACTGTAACTATTAATAGGAAATATTTAACAGGACATCACGTCAAAAATGACTAGATTATCCCTTTAAAAATCACTCTTTTTTCATCGATGGCATCTGAGTTTAAATCTTCCCTAACCAAGTTTGTATGTGAATATCCTCAGAAAGTGTGTACTACAAAGATGGCTACTTGAATTAATGAGCCCACAAAACATTCCAGCTTTTGGTTTTATGGCCCACAGCTCAACTGTTTAAACCATCCTCAGTGCACCAATTAGACCAGCACAATGACAGAACAGCAGCTAGTTTGTGAACACCTTAATTTAGCAGCCACAGAGTCTCATGTTAAATTTAAGTGGAATATATTGAACTACTTGAGGTGCTGTTCCAAATGAATGCTTATGATGCTTTGTGCTCACTGTGCTGAAAGCATGAATGTTTGCCTTGAAGCCCCTAAATGGGTAACCTGACATTTTGCCAGTCTGATTCCCATATTTGCTCACATGAAAGTCTGCTAAATTCCACACCAATTAGTCCAGTATTTGTGAAGTTACTGAAGTCATCTGAAGGGCTGCCAGGGTGGCTCTCCTATAGGCAATCAACGACTGCAGAACTTTCCTTTAATTTTTATACCTCATCATTTTCTGGATGTTTGTCTGAGATATGACCTCTGCATACCTACAGTTCCCACACAGAGCAGCAGAGCGGTGACTCAGCCAGAGCATCATGTAATCTCCCAAAAGCCCACTTATAGTTGTTCTGTAGATCTTTCGTTTGTTTGTTTTTTCTCTCATCAGTGTGGTAATCACATAAAAACAATGCTGCTAGGCATTGTGTTACCATGTATACTGCATCTTGAGGTCTCTGTAGCAGATTCTCTGCTCCATAAATAGAAAGCTGCTGTCGGCAGGTACAGAAAAGCAAGCATGAGGCTGCTGAAAGCTGAGGAAGAAAGAACTCTGACAGAGCAAGAAAGTACTTAGTAGGTGGGCGGATGCTGGGTTTAGATTCAAAAGTTGCCAGTTTGCCTGCAGTTCATGATTCCAGAGGGGTGAGAGAGGGTTGAATTTTTTATTTTCAAATTTATACACAAATTAGCACTAGGTTTCCAGTGGCAGATTGCGTACTGAACAGACTATTTGAGAAGCTAAATGTTAAAATCATTACGCAACATACAGTAGATTTCACTGACAAATGCCTCGTGCTTTATGTGATTTATTTTTCTTACTATTTTTAAGTAGGTTTTAACTGTAAGGGATTTATGACCTTTGTGATGTTTCATTTCCAGTTTTGGCTCAGTTAATTAAAACTTTCAGTTTAATATGCCAATGATGGGAACAGCTGAATTAAAATATATATATATTTTAAAAAGAAGAACCATACTTTAAAAAAAACACATTTACCCAAGACCTCTGTCTCTATTTCCTCCACTGTATTTGTGACATTTCAACACAAACAAACCCCACTATATGCCAAATTCATGCTCATCTATTCTAATATTCTTCAGACAGGTTTTCAGTGGGAGCTGAGGTGGTAAATTATGATATCATCTGCGAGCAGCTCAGGTCATATGATAAATGAGCTTATTGAGACACATGAAGTTTCTTCCAAAAGCCAAATTCATCTACAAAAGTAAAAACAGCTCCTTTTGCCTGGCATGTTGAATCCACTGTTGCAGTCATGCAAACAAGTTGCACAGAGCTAAAGACAAACATCAAACAGTGAATAAATTCAATTATTAAAATTCCTACTACCTCCTTCCTAAAACTTAAAAAAAGAAAACTTTCCTCATTTTACTTGTCCTCTTTTGTTTGTGAGGGTATCAGCCTTAATTCTCTTTGGTATGGTGACTTTTAGCAGAAAATTAAACTAAACCTTTTTTCTCTGAGTCTTTTTGTTTCGCTCACGCTCCCAGTCCCTCTCTTTTTTCCAGCCTTTCCTCTTTGCTTGTATCGAAATGCGTGCAGCGTGAAATTAAAGCCAATGCATTTCTGACTCCAAAATAAATTTGCCCTTCTGATGAGGTTGGAGTTGGTCCAAGGCTTTGCAGAGCAACACTTTTTACACTTATTTTTCTTCATGGTGGAATTATTATTGCTTATTATTATTCAGCATGCATAACTCCTTCCCATGAGAATGAAGCAGCACATCTGAAGGAGTTTTTTATGTTCCTTTGCAAGTCTGAAGTTTTTTCCGTTCTTGTGTGCAGCCAGGGTTATGAAGGTTCCCTGTTTTTTCAATGCAAGACAACATTTTACCACAGATTTTCTTGCTGTGGTCTTTACACTGGCACTTCATGGTGATTAGGTGAGCTAGAGATCCATCTGCCATGTGAAGGAAGTAAAGGGAATATAGTTTTCCAACATTCACACAGTCTTAAAGGGTCAAGTTAAAAAAAAGCCAATTATCTAATAAATGCATGATCAAAATGTTATATTGAGTTTCTGAACAGTTCATTAAATTATCATGCTGTCATTTCTATATGTTCTTTTTTTCAACTTTTATCTTTACCAAGTGCTCGTTTAGGTTTAAGCATTAAAACGTCTTGATTAGGTTTTTGAATCAAAACAATTTGGTTACGGTTTGGGGCAAACATGGTTTGAACAAACAAAAAACAGTTAGTCTCAGCGTTTCTGAACCCTGAGGTTAATAACAATCATTATGACACTTTGTTCAAGCACAGCGTCCTCAGGACTCAAATCAAACTGTGTGACTTGAGTTACAGTCAACACAGCACTAAATTTGACAAATAAGTTTTTATTCACCAATTTATTCAGTGTTTATGTTCCATAGCACAAAAGAGAACACCCACATTACTTCATTCCTCTACAAAATCTATTACAAATAATAGAAACTCTAACAAAGAATAGCTGCTGTATGTTTGAGACAAATAACTGAGTGACAGTTAAATGTTAAATTAAAATGAATATATATATAAATCATGTTCAAAATGAATGCAAATGTTGATATCCATTTTAAATAACACTTAGAGTTTATACATTTTTACAATGGTTAAACTGACAGGTTTTAGAATGAGTTCTTGATAAACTGAGCTAACTAATTAGCTGGATGTCAAAATAAACGTTCATTAAGCACAAGCTTCCACCATTAAATTACACCATGACAAGGTGACATGTGCTAAACTGTCTACAGAAGATTTTGAAATTGTAGAAGGTGATGACTAAAGTTTATTGGAACTTTAATAAGTCATGAAAAGCTGTGAAAAATTTTAAATGGTCTTTATTGTGACATACAAATACATTTCAGTTTATTGTAACTATTAAAAACTGCTATATTCTAACTTGTGAATTTCTATTTTGTCTTAATTTGAATCATCTAAGCACACACTCACTGAAAGACTTTACTGTTTTCTTTGCACATTGTCAACAAGATGTAAATTCCTCTGATTGGTGTGTCAGTTAGAGGGATGTTTAACTGTGACTCAGATTTTATATCCTTCAAAAATCCTTTCCATAAAAGAGCTAAAGGTTTATGGTCATCTTTTATTGACAGCCTTTTGAATACGATGAAACAAGTGTTGGAAATTTGAAAGGTTTTATTCATTACTTTGTCCCTCACAGCCTTTAGAGGCACCCATATTGTTCAACTGACAGACTGACTGTCTTTGAAGTCCTTTATTTTTTCTCGGCTTTTTTAGAAAAATTCCCTATGGGTCATCTGGACAAGCTGGAAAGAAAACCCTACTGAAAAATCTGAGATTATTTCCCTTTAAATCTTCAATGATTGCAGCTCACAGAGCAGCCCTGCAGCACTCTGGTGGTGATTATTCATTCACCGGCCCATTTCTCTCTTGGCTGAGGCTGCTCCCAGTCCAGGCATATTAATCAACCGCTGTTCTAATTGACTGATTAAGTCATGTCTCCAGAAGCCAAAATGGCTGACTGACTAATTAAACTATGACACATACTCTGGTTGCAAAATGGCTGACCACAAACCAATTTCACTGACATCTATGAGAGCTATAACAATTCTTTTTCAGTATTTTAATGTCAAGCAAATCAGGAGCCAATGAAGAGCAGATATTTGAATGCACAGTTTCTGTCAGCAAGTCATACAGCTCACTACATTTACCATTTAAATCCAGAAAAAATGCTTTCTCAAAGTAAAAACACAAAAAATGCAGGTATAATTAAAGGCCTATCATTCTTCAAAGGAGTGCATATTGCCCACCACCTTTAAAGACATTTTCTGTTGAGAAATGGTGGAATTGTAGCAATTTTGGTCAAACTTTGTAAATGATGAAGATCTCACATGACTTATTAGTGCTTGAATTATGTGTCGAGGATGACTGTCAGCTACTACTACACCAAGTTAGGCTCAATATCTGTAAAACTGAGTTATATATTTGCTATTTTTGTATTTGTTACTTAGGTATGGAAGCCATCTTGAATGGGTTTACTCAAAAATATATTATAGATGGACATTCAGTGGTTACTTTTGTAATGTTACATTTAAAATTGTTCACTAGTACACAAGATATTTTGCTAATGCTACAGTTAAACACAAGCATATACATACAAAAATAGAACTGGCTTCTGCCTTTGGCGGCAGGCAGTAATAAAAGTAAAAGAAGTGAGTGTTTGATTCAGCACAGCAGAGCATTTACCACATGAACTCTTCCTGTCACACAAACACAAAGGTAGCCATCCACATGCACAAACACACGTAGGCAGTAACACTTTCTGTCAGCAGTAAAACCCACAAACTCACACTGAAACCCACACTGATCGATACTGAAAGACAGACCGGTCACACAGAACTTCAACCACTACAGCAAACAAATAGCCCGGCTGACCGGTGCACCTCCGGCATCACAAAGCAGCATTAGCCTGTGATGCTAATGAGCTATTATAGCAATGACCTTCGGGACAAACTCATTACTAGGTGACAATAGATGGCAGACAGAAGCTGGATTCATTATCATATTTATCAGGGCTGCTTTTATTGTAGCTCACTGGGGTTCTTGGTTGAGATGCATTTTGTGTGCATGACTGAAAGCCAAACATGGAGTAGCAAGAGTGTTATAACACTTTGAGAAACTATCAGTATAAGAGAGCATTTTGAAAATAACTATTTCATTCTTAATAAACCTAAAAAGGCAGGACTGTATTTAAAAGGAAAAAAAATACAAATTTAGAGTCTATTTCTTGCTTTGGCTCGAATCTGTAAACTGGGCTTATTCAGACTAAGTCTAAGTCAAGTCGAGTCAAACTTAATTTGATTTGACTTGACTTAAAAACAACCAAGCTAGACCCAATGATGTGTACATTAAAGGTTAAGAAATATGCAAAATAATAATAATAATATAAGCAGAAAGAGCACAATAACAAAATACAATTAAATAAAGAACAGGCTACAAATGACAATAAAATATATCTGTAACTCAGTCTGGTTTAAATGCCAAGGAATAAAAATGAGTCTTTGAATGGGTCTTGAAAGTGTCGAGTGTTGGTGATATTCTAATGTGAAAAGGGCAGACTGTTCCAGAGTTAAGGTGCAGCTACGACGACAGAATGAGCTCCTCCTTACGTTAATCTGATCCTCCAAGAACATTTGCTCTCTTGACCTCAGTGACCTATTAGGAGTGTGCAAAGTTAAAACATCTGACAGGTAAGAAGATGTTCCATGACTAAAAAATGCAAACAAGAAAATCTTCAGTTGAATTCTAAGTTAAATGGAGGTGCAGTCTAAACATGCCAGGACAGATGTCTGATCACATCAGTTTGAGACCGGGCACTTCATTCTCATCTTCATCATTCACACTCATCTCATGTGTTCAGTGGAATCCATCAAATATCCATCTAACTAACTAATCCTAAACAGCTCTCTATAGGATGAATAACTTGGCAAACCAGAGCTTGCAATGTTAAAAATAAAAAACAAATGGAGCTGAACAAGACGAATAAAAGTTAAAAAATGAACAAATAAACTAGATAAGGTGTAGTGAAAGTTAGAGACTCGTACGCAACACATATTGATAGTCTCATTTGCCATCGTTCTTAAAGACTCAGTTTTCGAAGGTGTAGTGTGTTTGAGGTAAAGACAGAATGAGTTACATTGCAAATTTTTGACAGGATTATAATCCCACTCTTTTGTAGTGCGTCCTGCCATTAAATGTGCTGGACTACTCTGACCTTCGATGTTAGGGTTAGCCTTATACTGTACATTTTAGACACAAATTAAGGACAAAAAAAGGAAGGAGGATGTTCAGAAGAGGAAAAGGTGATCAGGATTAACATGGGAATCTGTAATGAAGAGCAGATGAATGGGAAGGGTGAAAATCAGCAAAATGCAAGCAGGGAAAGGGGGTTTAATACAAGGCTGAAAGGAAGATATGGACTGTAAACAAAGTTTGGAGGAAGGAGTGATGAAAAGAAGAGCTGACAGGTAAAAAAAGAAGGAAGAAATTAAGGAAATGAAGGTGAGAGGTGGGGGCAGAGGGGGAACCAAAAAGTGAAAGAGAGAAAAGTATTGAAGAGCTTTGAGGAGTCGGGAGGGAGGGTTGGATGGAAAAAGAGAGATGGAGCAAAGGATGAGGAGAAAGAGGCCGTGACGGGGAGCCATTAATAATTTATGATAGCCTCAGCTTTTCAAAGCAGCCCAGCGGTCCCGCTCCCTGCTTTCCCCTGACGTTTAATTTGTCTGAAAATCAGCGAGTGTGGAGGCCTGATTATCGTCTCCCGTCTGCCAACGCCTCTGCCTCAATCTCTCTGTCACTGAGGTGACATCACAAGATGTTCGGCACACACACGTCAACCTGGGATCCTTCAGGTCCAAACAATCCTGGTACAAAAGCTGTGAAGGAGCAAAGTGTCTCAGAGTAAACTTCTAATCAAAATCCTCTCTTTTTTATTATAAGAAATACATTTTATGTTCAAAGTTATTCTGGAGAGCACTCCTCTGAGTTCTCTCAGTAACTGCGTGATTTCTTCTGTACACATTTTTGTCTCCAGCTCCTGCACCCTTTAAATTGTTTTATCCATTCATATATCAAAACATTCAGCTTATTCAGGAGATGGGAGCTATGACTTTTTGTAACTTTGACATTTTTTGAAAATATTTTAATTTATTTACAAGTATTTTGTCAAAAATACATTTAGATCTCTTGAAGACCTTCAAAAACATTTTGAAATGTGCTTCAGCATCCTTGTATTTTGTCTTCTTATGCTACTTTTAGCTACTGTTTTGCCTCTTTTAGTTTTGACTTTTTCAGTCATTTAGCGCTCATCGTTCACACTGCAGTTTCACTGAAAATGTCTGTTTTTCCTATAAGTGGTGGGCTTGTTTATGAGCAAAACCAGAAATCATTGATCTCACACACTCACAAAAACTCTTTAATCTATTACAATTTTTGACAGTAATTTTTTTTTTCTGCTCCAAACTTCTAAGCCCAGCACCTTTAAACCTGTATAAACAAATCAAAATTACTGTCTAAAACTCAGAATTTCATATGATGAATCTAAAAGTAGTTGAAAGCAGAAAACATGTCAATCTGCAAGGCACATTGTGCCCTTTTGAAAAATACACAAATACATAAAAATACATTTATTTTTGTCACATAAGCATGAAAGAAAGTGATTTGAAAATCTTTGATTTGTAAAGCAGCAACACTACCTAGTGGTGGTATTTCTTAGTGCAGTCAGAAATCCGTTTACCTGCTTCTCCTTTCCGGGTGTCCACCTCCATCAGTCACTGTGTGAGAGGAGGGGTCACAGGTCACAGGTCCATCACAAGGCCCCATAGAGACAAACGAGACAAACAAACATTCACGCTCTCTCTCACACCTTCAGACAATTTTGAGTTAGCAGTAAAACTAACATGCATGTTTTTGGTTTGTGGGAGGAAACCGGAGTGCCCGGAGAAAACCCACGCATGCACAGGGAGAAAATACAAACTCCAGACAGAAAGGCCCCAGGCTGGGAGTTGAACCTGCGACCTGCTTGCTGTGAGGCGACAGCTCTAACTGCAGCGTTGCTGTTCCACCCTGCAGACAGAAATGGAAAAGGTAGTTCAGGATTTACACATGCATCAGCTGAAGTGGCACCGAGGATTTGAGTAATTTCATTTAGAGCTTGATAAAGAGAGCAGTTACTTACTGGGCAGAAAGAATGTGACATTTTAAGTGGTGTGACAAAAAATGCAGGATTTATGGATTTTAATCAAATCCTGTGAAGACATTTAAATTATATATTAACCTTATAACTAAACTGGTTTAAATACCCTTACCAGTTGACTGACTCCTGACTGTTCCGACCTTAACTGCACGCCGTTTTCCATCTTGTTACAAAATAGTCCTAAAATAACAGCTTTGCAGGTCCAGTGTGCAGATCTAGTTCCACTTCATTCTAGACTTTAGGATGTCGTGACATGTAGCTATAAAACGTCAGACTGTAACCTGCTGCATAATCCCAATCTCATCTTCTTTAGCTCTTCCTCAGCATGCAAGACAAACAACAGTAACAAGAAATGTGTAAAACAAACTTTTGACGTCCATGTTTGATTTTGGGCTTTTATAGAAACAGAGGAGCAGAACCTGCCAGTCTTTCCAATTAATTTTCCCATAACTATAAGCTAATAAAACTGGCTATTTTTGATATTGTATTAATTTTTGACATTTCTAATAATACACCACTTTAAATGTCACATTCTTTTAATTTAAATATTATATCTGTGACATATGAGAGCAGCTGAAGTGGAAGGTCGGTTCAAACCCAACTTTCCCACCCAACACTCTGCAGTGACCTTTGGAAAGACTTATCATTCTTTTGCAGTATCGAGTGAATGTGGCTTGTAGTGTAAAATATAATTGCAACTCTTTTACTATTTCTTAGTTATGTTACAAGTGTTGAAAAATAAAGTGTGCAGTTTTCCCATCCTATCTATCTATCCATCCATCCATCCTCGGTCCAAAATATGAACATTTTGATCCTGAAAGGAGGATCAAAATGTTCAGTCTTTGAGGTAAGATTTAAACCAGAATGCTAACATTTGTTAATAAGGTTTCTAGTTGATTGATTTGGGACGATGAGCGCTTTGTTCTCATGCAGATGTTACAGAAACCTTGTTGAAGCTCCTGGAAATAATGGAGTTGTTGCTGTGTGACAAAGTAGCCTTGAGCACTTTGGTGCCAGGTGAAGTGGCCATGATGGACACTTTCTTCTCTATAATGTCACCAGGCTTCAGGAGAACCAGCCTGAGGGACAGAAAAACAGAAACTTAATCTTCCAGTTTCAACTCCAACACAGATACTCTGTTTATCTGCAGTGCCCTGAAACAGCCCAGAGTTACAATGAGAAACTGGGGTTTGATGCTGAACAATGTTCATAATATATACGTGTTATAGAGTCTTGATGAAATACCACCAAATCTTCAAGGTGTAGATGTGTGTTTGACTAGTAGATGTCTCTTTTAATTTATCCTCAGTCCAAAAGAAGACTATATGAAAACAAACCAAGCTAACTCTGTGGGTGTGTGTCTTTTATTTTTAACCATATGAGGTGTTTTGTAGATCTTTAATTATAAATGTAGATAGACTTACGTGGTCTCCTGTTTTTCCTTCATCAAACCAGATCCCTCCACACTCAGGACAGCTTCAGACAGATCTCTTTCAAAGAGGTTGGTGAAAGTCACTTGAGCTGTTTTTTCCTTCTTCATTTGGATGCTGTCACCACCTTCGATCTGCAAAGCAGTGAAAAGTACATGAATACACACATCATACAATATGTTTACCTGGTTATAGACGCTCCAAATACGTATGTCCTCAATCTGCAGAGGGACTTTCAAACAGCATTTAAGGAACAGAATGAGGACCAATTGGGATGCAAAAATAAAATAAGTGTATCAACCCATAGCATTGGCAATCCATGACCTTTAATCAGCAACCACACTGATGTATAATTGGCATGGTCATTAATATGCTGCTAAAAGTTAAGGAGCTGCCATTGGTGGCAACAAATTCATGATAACACACCTGATTCAGTGGTTAAATTACCTCTTCATGTTCTGCAGAAGCCTTTTAATCACCCATTGATTCAAATCAGGTGTGTTGGAGCAGAGGAACAAGTAAAACATGCAGGATAGTGGCCCTCGAGGACCAGGATTGGAGACCCCTGATCCAGACTGAAAATACATTGCGGATTGTAAATCACTGGTGACCGTATGGTTTAGCTGCTGTCTGTCAGCAGGGTTAGAGTTAGTCCAATGCAGCCCTCTTCAGGACAAAGTGAGTATTGCTAATGCAGTTCAAATTAAAACATTTTCTTTATCTGCGTTTCTGATTTACAGATTTACGCAAGTGTAATCTAGCGTAATCTGTAATCTGTGTAATGTAGCTGGATGTTAATTAGTCTGATTTTTTTAGATGTGAAACTTGTAGCAAGGTTTTAAGTCATCAGTACTTTTCTCCAGGTAAGCAAGCTACCACAAAACTGAATAGTTAAAATTCTTTTACAGGACTGATACCTGACCCTCCTGTCCCACATGGAGGCAACAGTGCAGAAAACACACGTTAGAGTCCAGTTTGATTTGCAGGATTTACTCACCCCTATCAGTGTTTGTCATCTGATGCTTGGAGTCCATGATGTGAGAACAGGCACAACAAGTGAGCGAATGATCAGCGCGCTCCTCATTCCCACAGACAACCCAAACAAGATGTGGCTCAAACAGGTCAAATCAAAATAGTTAACTTTTATTTCTGTCAAAGGCATTGACAAAAAACAATCTGATACAAAAGGGCACACAGAGTTGTATTTTTTCTTAACCACAAAAACAGATAAATGGGAAAAAAAACAAAATTAGGACTGAGAAAGTTGCTGAATTAACCTAATTTTGATAAAAGACACCAACTTCTTGCAGCACAGCGAATTGGGAGAAAAAAAAAAAAGTCAATTTAAAGCTTTTTTTTTTTGCTTGTATTCCAAACTGACTTCACCTGTAAGAAAAACATTTTCATATAGTGTTAAAGGTTGGATCACATGTCAAACAATCCAACAACCATGAGCCTTTTTTTTTTTTTTTTGGAAAAAACCACTTAATACAACCGATGAACATTCTGAAAGCCACTGATTCGTGTCATTGCAAACTATTTTTTCTTTTGAAGCTTAAACAAAAAGGTGCAAACTTTGTAAAACAACCCCCCCCCAACCCTGAAAGTTTTCAACAAAACACCAGCAAACAACAAATTCCTTCACCAAAACACATGGAAATCTTTTTTTCCGACATATTTTAACCTCAACAAGGCACTGTTTCAGTCCTGCATGAAGCGAAAACATGAAACTAATTTCAGAAAGGAGCGGCATCTCAAAGGCAAAGACTGGGGAGGAAAAATGACAGAAATCAGAAAAACAAGCTCAGTGGGTTTGCTTTTTTAAAACTTCTCTAAGAAACGATGGATTTTAAACTTCGCAGAAATTCGGATTAAACAAAACATTTGTTATAAAGTTTTTACACTTTCAGATAAAAGTTTGAGGCACCCAAAAAGTGACAAAATCAACAAATGTAGAACCTTAAATAAGTGAAATGTTTGCCTGAAACATGTTTACTTTAAACTAATATCACAGCAGCCTGCGATTAATACAAGTCTGAAGAATTAATTTATATTTTCATTTTTAAGAAGACTGCTAATAAATATGACTGTTTTTCTAATGTCATTTTCTTCTTTTTTGGCATCATTAGCCAGAACAAGGAGATAAATCGAATTAGGAAATGCAGTATATTTTCTAGGAGGGAAAATATAAATGTAAAGGAACTAAAACTGAAGGATAAATTGACAATTTGCATGGATTTACAAAATAAAGTCCCTTCCTGTCACAGAATGACCAAAATTTACTTGTACCATTTTTTTTCTTTACTATTAAACCCTTTTCTCAGAATAAATAAGAAACACAAATACCAACACAATGAAATTCAACACGTAAGGAAAGCAAATGGAATCTGTTAGCTTACATAACTTAAGACAAAAAAATTACTTTTTTTTTGTACAAACATTACACGACAAGTTTCAGGAAAGCAACATAAAAAACGTCTTATTGCTAATTTGAACTGTAAATCTACGTTTGTCCCGATCAGCTACGCTTCGAAGGCGAATCCTCGTAAAACAGCAGGAAAAACAAGAAGAAACTGATGTGACACGATAAGAAACAGTTATCCTGATACGGCATCGGTTTAAGGCATGAATTCTCTTTTTCTGAGTTGATTTGAAGTGCATATATATTAAACGATAACAAATTCTAAATTCCTTTCATGAGTCTGAATCTTAATCCTTCCTAAAGGCGACACCGTTGCTCTGCAGAGCTCAGATGCTTTATTTCACGATCCTCACCTTTTAGTGAAGATTAAAGCCCGTTACCTGCTGAACACCAACAGCTGGGGGCTTCTGTTCACAAACATCTGCTGAACTTTTCCCACTTGCCAAAGTCGCAAAAAACACACCTGTAAAAATCCTTTTCCGGACCTACAGAAAACCCACCTAAAAACACTTAAATATCATAGAATCAAACACATTAAGACTTCACTCTGCTCCAAACACCTGAGACTACGGCTAAACGCCTAGTTAACTAATAGTGAACATGATCAGGATTAGTTTCAACCCGTGACTGCAGCGGCCCATCGTCGCCTGGTTTCCCACACTGTTCAGACTTTGTCTTCCCAGCATCTGACATCTAAAACTACTGTCAAAATCATTAGTGTCAAGTTGCAGTGAAGCGTGTTTTTCTTTTTTAGCTTGGGGGTTAAAGATTATGGGCGCCTGATTGAGTTGGAAGCTGCGAGAGCACAGAAAGGGAGGGGGTGGAACAAATACTGCAGAGTTTATGTTTAAAAGTCCGTTCAGGATGAAGTTCCTTTTGGTTTTTAAACAAACCATGACTACATGTTACTATAAAACTGATGTAGACAATTAGGAAACTTTCCCTTCTGGGCCATATTTGGTCCAATTTTTGCCATCTGTTCAGCCTTGGTCTCCCACACCTGCCTCGGCCCGGGTGGATGCCAACAGAAGAGCAGCAGAAAAGGACCGCTCCCCAAATCAAAGCTGTCTTATTGTCAGGACTGATACCACGTTTAGTTAAAAGACGGGGAAGCAAAACCATAAGTTTTCACCCCCCACTGTAGAAAATGGGGGAGCAGATGCTCCACTTGCTTCATTGATGGTCAGAATCTCAGTAAGACATGATCCAGTTTTCCAGGAATCCAGTTTAGATGTGTAAAATGAAAGGTTTTACATTTCTGCTGTGCTCTCCTGATGGGGAAGGGTGGAGGAGTGTGTGTGTGTGTGTGTGTGTGTGGGGGGTCTTTCAGAGGGTGTAAAAAAGCTCCTGAGCATCAAGACGCTTTTGGAAATTCACTCAATCTTTGACAGTTAAAACTTGTTTCACCGAAGAGGTTTTTAAAAGGAAATTTGTTGAGCTAACTTCTTTTTTTTTTGCAAAAACAGCTTCGACGAGAAGTCCCCCAAACGGAACTAAAGAGTCTTGAATCAGCGTTAAGGAAACCAACCACTAAAAGTCCCGATGCCACACACATGCACACGAACGCCTCCACTATCTACTTAGATAAAACATTAACAACATCCAAAACCTTGGTACAAAGTATCAAAATAAATTTTATATAAATAATTTAAATAGCTATACTAAAGCTGAAGTCTTGGTCTAAATTAAAAAAAAACAGCCACAGACAAGTGCTGATAATGTTATGTACAATTAAAGGAATTGAGATTTTGTAGCTAAGGTGGCATTTTAGAGACGAGTCCTGAAGCCCACAGAGAAAACATTAGGCTCGTCTTTCTGACAAAACATTGGGCCATAAAACATTGGTTTATAACGCTGCTTTAGAAGTCCTACGTCAAAAAGGGTTCGTGTACAAGCGCCTCCTCCCTGCTGTCATTTCATCTAGCTGTCCCCCAAAACATGCGACAAGTCGCCAAAGTCACAGTCGAACAGTTCGCTGATTCCTTCATGGTCCTCCAGCCCGAAGTGGTAATCGTGGCTGTGGGGAGGGGACAGGTTGATGAAACTGTCCAAAGGGAGGGGAAGACCCTCTCCGTTCAGGAGGTCCGAGGACGAGAGGGGCGAGAAGTCAAAGTCTGTGATGTCTCCCAGGCTGGAGAACGGGTCCCCCCCCAGGAGAGATTCTGCCAAAGAAAGGAAAAGGACAAAAACGTTTAATGACAGCAGAGCAATAAAAAACAGTTTGGAGCTACTGTTTGAGCTCCTTTTTTCCCCACTCACAACAACAACGTGGTTGACTTCAACCAAATGAGACAAAAGAAAATTCCTCATCTCAGTCATGATGAAGAAGCTGTGCTGCTGTCTGCACTCCTCCTCTTCTAGGGAAACACTAAACAATATTAACGCACCCGGTGATACTTTTAGGGGTGACTTTAAGTCAAAGGGACCTGGGGGACATTGGGTGAGACACGGGGGCACACCCTGGACACGTCGCCGGTCCACCACAAGGACGGACAAGACAGACAAGCACTCACACTCCCACAGCAGCGAGTGATAACTTAAGTTCCCAGTCGACCCAACATGGGTTTTTTTGGCGTGTGGGAGAACATGTAAACTCCACACATTAAGGCTTTAAACCTGCAGCCTTCTGACTGCCGTGCCGTTCTGGCATGTTAAAATGGCTCCTTGTGTTGTGAGCACAACTCGGACAACACACAGAAAGTTGGGGAGAAAAATCTGCTGAAGTCCAAGAAAAAACTTTGAAAGATCCTCAGAACTCAAGAAGTCTGGCTCCTTGGAAAGGACATTTGAACAATACTTACTTTGAAATGTTTTAACCATTTAAACTGCTTTTTTTGTTAAAAGTAAATGGATTTAAGTCTTTTTAAATCCAAGATGGCCAGCCACTTTCACATATCATTGACAACTCCTGTTATCTACGCAGGGGAACGAATAGCTCCAAGGGTGGAGACGATGGAGAAAAGTGAGATTAACGGTAATCTGCCTGGTCTACAGAGCAGACACAACCAGCACAGTTAAAACTATTTAAATCTGGTGCAACGTCGCAGCTTTGGTGACTCCTGCAGCGTCCAGCGTTAAGAAGAAAAGACTCAAATCTCAAGTTCCAAAATCACAAACAGATTTCTGCTCCCCCTGGTGTTCCTTATAAGACTGTACATGTTGAAAGCTGGTACATTTTCCTGCATTATTTCCAAAATATTAGCCTCTTAACTCAGCTACGTTTGCAGAGTTTAAATGGTTAAACTGGAAAAAAGGAGGACGGTTATGCAGCAGCGGATAAAGAGAGAGAACCACTGACTGCTGTCCTGCAGATGAAACAACCTGTCTCCATAGTTTGGTTTTTTTAAATTTTATTTCAACAAAAGCAGTGAATCCTCACCTGTGTCACCACCTAACACCAGTGACGAGGCGTCCTGCTGCGACGCCACCGTTACCGTGGATGACGTGGACGAGGGCGACGACGCGGCCACTTCCTGGGCCGCTGCGCACGCTTTAGACTGCGACTGCTCCGCAGGCTCTGAGGGAGGCGGGACGAGGGTGGGGTTAATTTTTGAGGGACTGCTTCCTGTCACGGGGCTGCACACACCCGAGCTGTCTTCTGGACAGAGGAAGACGTCTATCGGACCCTGTGTGCTCTTCAGCGACACCTGGTAACCCTGAGGGAAGCAGAGACGCCGCGCTGTGAGCTGAAAAACCCCACAAACTCAAAGTTAGGATGATTAAAAGACTGAAGGAGTGATTTCCAAGGCTTTCACCTCGCTGGGCTCTGTGACTTGCATCTGCGTCTCTGGTGGAGCTCTGATGACCATGACCAGCTGGTCCGGAGAGTCGAACGACTTCCTCAGGTCCTGGCAGCGCACGTAACCCAGCGTGATGGACGCAGAAATTAAGGAATGAATAAAAGGCCCAGCATTCTTCCGAAGGAACACACGCCTGTCATGCCAGAATTTTAGACAAAGTTTGGTCAAACTAAGATGATCAGTTTTGGTAAATGATGTCATATGAGATATTGTGAGATCTCACCTGTTCTGTAAGAACAAGTAGTGCAGAATGAAGAGGACTTCCTGCATCTATCAAACCAAATTTAGCCTAATATCTGTCAAACTGACTCAGTAGGAGCTAAGGTTGCTTAGCTGTGGTGGCCATCATGAACAGGTTTGACTCTGAAAGGTAACCAGCTGTAGATGTTTGAGGGTTTTATTAAATTCAGCCGACACACAAACAAACAAACAGATACACACGCAGACAAAAGCCAAAACATTATCGCCTTTGACAACATTTGCTTTAATTCTGATTAATCTGAGAATGTCTGCTGAGTTGAACTGCGAGAAAAGTCTGGGTTAATGTAATTTATTTAATGCCATTTCCATTTCTTTTACTCTAGAGCTACAAGTCTGTGTGCTGGACCAAAAATGTATTTATGTTTTTTAAAACCAGCATTTGCTGCACACAACGTGTCCGATTTGTCTCCACCAGAACAGCTGCAGTCATTGCAATAAATCGCAGCTCTTTACAAGCTCCGGTTCATCTGGTCAAAAGGATATTTCTTGTTCTGCGGGTCCTCTGTGAGCAGCCGGAGCTGCAGGGTGCATTTGGAAATGAGCTCATCCAGCTGCTCCTCGGCCTCCGTGAGGTCACACACCTCCCTCTGAAGGTCCTTATGCCGGGAAACCAGGTTGGCATCAATCCGATTACCGCTGCAGGAAACAATCACACAGAGAAGAAAACACATGCAGGTCTTTGTCTGAGAAGTCTTCTGGTTTCAGCTTCAGTGAGCTGTGCACTGCCCGCGAGCTGGGATTCAGGCGGGTTCACAGATGTAGAGTTTTACTTTTTCTAAACTCACAGCCACTGAATGTTGTTCTTGGACTTCTTGGAGATGAGCTGGATCCCCTCCAGGACGTTTGTGATGTCATAGATGCGTCTCTTCTGGACATCCAGGACCTGCGAGGCCCAGTTCAGATCCACCACGCCATCAGCCGACTGGGACAGCAAGTTCAGAAAGCGCTTTGTGGTCAGGTTCAGGGACGTGTCATACCGGGACTTCTCCGCCGTGTGTCGAGGGACTGCACAGAGAGGGCGCACATACAGGCTTACGAACCGAACACGCAAGCTTTTACTCATGAAACACATTTATTACTCATATTGTCTCCACTGGAGGTCATTTTAAGCCTTCTCCTTCAAACGAGTTTCTTCATTTTCAATATCTGCTTACTTACAGAATAAAGTTCAAGCACTCCTTGAAGGAATGCGTATCACACACCACATATCATGGCAGAGTTTTAAACTAAAATCTTGCGCTGAAAAGAAACAGTTATAACGGTTTCAGTCCAACCTTGTAAATGACGTTAGACACAATCTTACGTGATTCTGTGAATTCTCACAAGATGTGTTTGCGCTCTGAATATGAGTTGGGAATGACTCTCAGCTACTACCACATCAAATTTAAGCTCAATGTCTGTAATACTGAGTGAGTTATAACCATTTATGTGTTGGCTAATGTCAGTTAGCTGTAGCGGCCATCTTCAGTTGGGTTGACTCTAAAAGTGAATCAGCTGTAGACGTTCATCCAATGCTTACTTTCTGAGAGTTTTATTAAAATTCAGCCTCTGATTCATGACATATTTTGCTAACACTACGGACAAATCATACACACACACACAGGCATAAAACAACGCTGTTCTTCCTTCAGTGCCAGGTAATAAAAAAACAACTCTGAGCTCAAAGACAAGATGTGAAAATTGACAAACTTGATCAAACTTTATGTTTAAACTTAAACGGCTGCGTGTCTTTCTGCTCCTGGCAGTAAAAGCTCATAAACGGTCTAATAACAACAAGTTCGCCACCCAGTTTCAACAAAAACAAGTTCCCCTTTTCGACACCAATTTTCTGGAACAAAGTCTTCATTGTGGGTTTAGTGTCGTGCACAATAGTTGCATTTGGTTTACAAAGCTCCAAACAAGCCAGAGTGCTTTTTCCTGCTGATTCTGGCTCTGATAACGGCTGCAGCAGCTCCATTCTCTAGTGCGGACATGGTTCTGTGCAGAGGTCAGCCTTAAGGCTCAGTTATAGTGGATGAGGATGGAATATTTAAACTTAAAGCACTCAGTTTGACTTTCATTGATTCATTTGCTTCGAATGACATGTTGAGTACATAAATGACATTATAAGGACAGTTATCTGTGCTGTCTCATTAGTTGTGATTGGCCCATCATAGGACCAACATTTCTCCCCTCTGTGGTCTATAAACACTCCTTTTATCGGCCGCAGCAGTAATCTCCTTCCATGAGCTTTGAGCCGTTTGATAATCTTTGTGATCTCTCACAGAGGGATCATATAAATGCTGATACAGGTGAAGCAGCTCCATTAGAGCACCGAAATCGGCCATTTTGAATGAAGCGCGGCGTGCACGGTCTGCACCAAGTTACAAAATGTTTTAGCTACTTATGACAGATTTTTTGCTAAACTTACTTTTTCCTCAGTACTACTTTTTAAACTTTCCAAGTAAACGGAGCAAGGCTTCTTCTTTTTATCCCCATCTTTGTATAAAGTTCACACACACACGCGCTTCTTGATTACCCAAAGCTGCTAACGAGGGTTTAGTTCTCAAATTCAAAGCCATCTTCTGCTAATTCTAATTTATGAACCAAGACAAATGCTTATAGTTAGTCTGAAGGGGAATTAACACATAATTAATACTTGCAACATGCATCTTTGTCTTCCTTCATCAAATGAATCTCATTTAAACAGACATCATAGTTTGGATTATTTTTCAAACAGGCGACTTCAGTGAAAACAAAGAAAGGATCATGGGCCGTTGTCTGTTTTAATGAAACACGAGCTGTTACAGTATGTTTGAAGTGGACGGATTCTGAGCTCAGGTGAGGTTCTGCGGGGGGTTCTGTGGGTGTGTGTACCTCTTGGAGGGGCAGGTGTGGAAGGTGGAGCTTGACCGGTGGATGGGCGGGTGGTGCTGACGTACTGATGGTCACTATCCAGGTCCAACTTCCTCTTCACCTGTTGAAAAACACAAACAAAGGACGACACTTGTAGCACCACATGTATGAACTCTTCCATGTTGTTACGTTGATGTGGCAGCTGGGTTTTAACAAGGTGAGAGAAAAGTGAAACAGACAAGACGCCTTAATGCAACACGTGAACTGTTACCATCTATGACGCACGAAACGCCTCATTTAACCACTTCCCTTGCTGCTCTTTCGCTTTCTCTCCCGTCCATCTACGCCCCTTCCTCCCCCTGCCACCCACCACCTTCCCAGTCTCCTCACCGGAGGTCTTCCCAGAGCCGGCCGTCTCTTGTCCTGGACCCCCACGTCGGCCGGGCCCTGTGGCGTGGCGAACAGCAGGATTTCCCCCGTGCTGGTGGGGGCGACGGCGGGGTGGAGTCCCTCATTGCTGGGGCTGGTGATGATCACTATCTGGTGGTCCTCACCCAAGTTGATGCTCCCAGAGTTCAGCAGCGTCTCAAAGTCGGCCAACAGATCCTCCGATGTCTGGCCCGTTATCAGCGTCTCTGACATTGCACTGGGTCACCAAGTGCTCCTTGACTAGACTGAGGGCCCACAGGCCAGGATGCCGTAAACTGGAAGGGTATCAGCACCTGCAGGCATCTGCTGCACTCTGTGGAAGTGGGGAAGCGAAGTGAAAAGGCCTGAAGGCTTGTCTGCAGGAGTTCAATGGCAGCTGGAACATTTCCTCAAGTGTCCTTCACACACAGGCTTTTCACTCACACTTAGGCAGGGTTTTAACAGGGGAAACTATTCAAAGCTACTAAAACGAATTTAGAACGGGGGTGAAACAGAAAGACGGGAGGTTCTGCCAAACAGGAAAAGTGGCAAACGAAATATCATTGCTAATAATTGCATAATAATATCTCCACGCCTTGTGGATCAACCGCGGAAATGTTATCAGCAAAACAAAAGCCGGGGGGAGGGGGGGTCGCAGTTTTATCTTATTTGCATTTCCCGCAGCGAGAGCAATAAACACAGGAGATGAACGAGCTGGACGAGGGAGCAAGCTAATCTTTTGTTTTCGTGTCTCCTGTCAGCGGCCGCGGCCTGAACACACCAGCGCAGCTAACAGGCTAGCTCATGGAGCAACAGCAAACAAGTTCATCAAGCAGCCGTGCAGCCACCAAACCGCGTACTGCTGCAAAACTACACGTTTTATCCGGACAGCCAACACAGGGCTCAGTTGATAAGCTATATGAAAACTTTAGAGCAGCTTTTCAAAGTCAGCTATCGGTATAAAATCTAGAGAAGTCAAAAGGCGCCGCCGTAAGTCGGAAGCGTCTTTGAGAAGATATTCATGAAAGCGCCCGCTAGTCCGGGCTTAAAAACAGTGATTAAGTTGAATATGAAAATATAGGGCAGATTAGCATGTTAGCTTTAGTGATTAGCCGCAGTTCGTCAGTCCCCTCGTTTTGTTGGGGCACTGAGGCAGGAAGCAGTCCGACAAAACTGGAAATAAGAGGAAACAAAACGGTCAAAGTACGCGCGCACGCTTCACAGCCGCAGCCGATGGTCTCCGAGTTGCTCGCCGGGGCCGCGGTCCTTTCGGAAAACTGTCCTCCGGAGCCCGATATCGGCCGTTATTGTTGTTATTGTCCCAGCTGATCTACAGCTAAACAAGCCTTGGTCAGTTTTCGCGCGAAATCTTTTTTGCCGCGAAACCTGCACGTGTCGAAATCCGACGAATGCCATTGGTCGAAAAGGTGCGCTTTTCGCAGGGAGCGATCCGCGTCCTCTGATTGGTGCAGGCAGCTGTCAGTCACGTTCCCGAGCACAAAATCGTCGATCGAAAGGTGCGTTCAATATCCTCGGAAAAAGCATTGACGCATAATGTTTACGCAGTTATTTTTGCACATATCAGCTTATTAATTATTACTCTGATCTTGATCAACCTTTTACATTTTGTAAAATGTAGCTGTAATAATAAAAAGCTGTGACTGACTTTAAACTGAAGCCTTTTACGTATTTTTTATTTTATTTTGGAAGCATTTGCATCTTCCGGCGTCATAATTATAAACCTAGAGCAAATATTTTTTTTCTCTATTCTAAACTAATTAAACAATATTGCACTCTAAATAAATACAATTTTAAGTGTTTGCTCTGCTTCAGGTAAAACGATAATTTCCATCAAGTAGCAGCCCTTGCTAATCGAACGCCTATCTCGAGGCAGGAGAGCTACAAGATGGCGCAGGCAATATTTGAGGTGCTTGAAGGTAGCAATATTTCTTTTTAAATAACTGCGTAGTCATGGACACTGTTAAACACGTTAAGAGGGCAGTTTCCGAAAACTCTATTTTTCTTGCTCATTCAGAAATGCAGAAAACAATTTTTAAAAATCACGTATAGGCTGTGAGAAAAATCTGACCATCCTGTGGAAGGGAGTGTAAAGTGTAAACAAACAACGATTACCTGAGGGATGTTTCATTATTCATGCCACTTTCATTGAAGCAGATAATTATTGTGCTGCTTTAAATGAAATACATCCTCACAGGGGAGCCTTTTAATTACAACAGAATGTGATATCAAACAAAACAAAACATGTAGACTAACAGTAGGCTTTTTGATCTGGGCACAGTCTAGGTCTTGGGATTGGTGTATTTCCTATTATTATTTTATTTATAAGCATTTTAAACTAAAATATATCTTAGCTAGATTAGCTGGAGATGTCCAAACCTAAAAACTGTTTCTTTTATTAAAACATCTCAATGAAGATGCATGCATTTTATCATTCTCATCTCCAGACTGTGCACTGAAACTTATAAAACACCTAAAAACAACTAACAATGTTTTGAAGTCGATGCTTCGTTGACTCTGCAGGATGAAGTGGTTCTCTTCATGGTGTTTTTCCCCTCCTCAGGCATAGACAACCAGACAGTGTTGGCAGTTCAGTCTCTGCTGGATGGCCAGTCTGGAGTTCCTGACCCAAACAACCAGAACGTCTCTGCAGCTCCCAGCATCCAGTCATTGGGTACGAAATCAGAACACACGAGCAGCCAGCTTTGGACTTGGTTTTTCTCATGACGTGGCAAAAGGCAATCGAATGTTGCACTGTGTGACGTCATACTTCCTTAATGTTCCCCAAAAGTATGACTATTTAGGACTTTGAACATTTATTTGGTGCCATAAATATATATGTCAGTATGTGTTTGTAGTAATTTAAGGTAATTTTATCCTTATTGATTGTTCATAAGCAGCATTTACCAACTTCTTTTATTGCAACAAGAAAAAAGAATACTAACACAATGTGGAATCCACATTTGTTCTTGTGTTTAAAGTTAGGTTCAGTTTTTTATTAAGTGCTCATAGCTGGGTTATTTCTCAACTTTACGTTTTGGAATTAAAGTGTAGATTTTCTTTTGTTGTTGTTTCTTTACCCTTGAACGCTTTAAGCTGCTGATGATTACTAGTTGGTTTTGTTGTTGAAACACGTCATCAAATTTTGCAGGCCAAATATTTCACTTTCAGCACGATGAACATGTAAACCAGTGGAATATTGATGAGTAAATCTTGCACAACGTGACAGCAATGTCCTTCTAACCTTTCGGTTTTGATGTGATTACCTCATATCGTCCTGTTGGTCTTGTTTCTGCAGATGATGAAGATGTGTTCCTGTGTGGGAAGTGTAAGAAACAGTTCAATTCTCTGCCAGCCTTCATGACACACAAAAGGGAGCAGTGTCAGTCTGGGGCCCCCTCCCTGTCCACGGTGTCTCTGGCCTCCACCAACGCCTACGCCCCGGTCCCATCTATCAGCTCCGTACCACAAACTGCTGCTAACAGACAAGTGAGGACAGAAAATACCAGTTTGATGAAGGGGTCAGAATGATTATTGACCATTTATGATCAGATCAAATCAGTTTGACGGTCAAGTTATATTTTATTGTTTGGTCTAAAGAAGTCAATAATGTTTAAATGTTTAAAAGATAAATGCAAAAACAGGCTGAGGGTCGAGAAAGAATACCCTGAAAGTAAACATGGTGTAATAAGTGCATTTCCTGCAGAAATGCAGCATTGATGCTGAGTGTTGAAGGATGTAGATGGAATTTGATAAAGAAACTGAATCTGAGTTTTTGCAGCTAAAAGAAGCAGCTAAAAACTAAAAGTAGCAAAACAATAGCTTAAAGCTATAAGTAGCAAAAGGCAGGTTGAAACCTAAAAGTAGTAAAGACTGTCTAAAAGCTAAAAGTAGCAGAACAGTAGCTAAAAATTAAAAGTAGTATAAGAAGACAAAAATAGTATTTATTGTGAGATGAAAGTTTTTATCTGTGGGAAAGTCTTACATGTTTGTGTATCACTCTTTACTTATCCATCAGGTATCCACCTACATCGCGGTCCCCCCCTCCCCTCTGACACACACTCTGGTTCAAGGCAATGTTCTGGTCAGCGACGACGTTCTCATGTCGGCCATCTCAGCCTTCACCTCCATCGACCAGCCGATGGCCACCATGCAGGCACCCATACAGGTAAACTCACAGAAGCTGTTATCAGAACGCAAACGCTATTCTGCCTTTCTTTTTTTTAAAGCAGCTCAGAATTTCAATACTTGCTTTTGTTGCAGAGCAACCTGAGCATGCACACAGCTGGAGTATCTTATCTTCAGCACCATCACCCCCACCACCACCACCATCATCATCAACAGCAGCAGCAGCAGCATCAGCAGCAGCATCAGCAGCAGCAGTCCTCCCACCCTCTGCCCTCCAGCCAGACGCCAGCCCACCCCCTGCCAGCCGGACAGCCCACCCAGCAGCCACTCTCCTCCCAGGTCCCAGTGAGCCACAGCAACTCAGTGGTGCAGGTTTACAGCACAATGCCTCACATGGCAGGGGCTGGTGGCGGCGCTGCAGAGATCCACACCGCCTTAGGGCTGCAGGCTTTCCATCATCCGGTTCAGGTGAGGAATGCGAACCTTTTCGATTTATCGTCACAGCGGAGAAAACGTTACACGCGTTCACGTTCCAGTTTCTTTGATTTGCTCCCTCAGGCGCCCGGCCAGTGTGTGGACAGCCAGTCGTTCACCAGCACTCCTGTCTACAGCCCTGGGAAGCAGGGCGCCAAAACCAAGACGTGCAACAGCACCAGCAACATGACGGAGCTGGGTGACTTCGAGAAGGTCATCATTCCCAAACAACCGAGGAGCAACAAAAAAAGCCCAAACGGAGCTACAGGTGAGAGGAGAGAAAAATCTTTTGCTGCTTTCAGTCATGAAGAGAGGACACATTTATGAACTCTAACTTTTGGTTCAAAACACGTGAGCACAGTGAGAGAAAAAATATCCCTTTGTCTTCTTTTTCTGTGCAGTGTATGTCGAAAAATGCTGTGGATAATTCATATTTATTCAGATTTGAATGTTTTTTCTGCATACTGCTGTTAAACTCACTAAAGAATAGTTTTTAAGTTTATTGGTTACATAAAGGTTATAAAAGCATGTACAGGACAACATGTCAATCATTTATGTAAAATATTATGATAATCATTGCAAAAGTAATAATTCATTTACTGACTTTTTTCCCCTCTAACAGAACAACTGAAGGGGAAATGTCCGAAGCTGAAGTGCAATTTCTGTGACAAGATCTTTTCAAAAAACTTTGATCTTCAGCAGCACATCAGGAGGTGAGTTACTTCCCAGCATGTAGACAGTACCCATCTAGAACTGGCTGTCTGCCTGTTGGGATATTACCTACATCTTTTTTCCTTTCCCCTCGCAGCCACACGGGAGAGAAGCCGTTTCAGTGTATTGTCTGTGGCCGAGCCTTCGCCCAAAAGTCCAACGTGAAGAAACACATGCAGACTCACAAGGTATGTTTTCCAGTTTCTGGTTTGGCTTTGAACAAAATGCATCAGTAATAAGTGATTCTTCTGCTGTGATGGTGTTGAAAGGTGTGGCCCATGAGCGTGGCCAGCACGGTGTCCCGACTGCCTCTCACCGTGAAGGTGGTGCCGGTGTCGGCGAGTGAAGAGGAACGGGACGGGGAGCAGCAGCAGCAGAAACAAGCCGAACGGGACGAGAATGGGCCGCAGCAGCACTGCAGTCAGCAGACACGAGCAGAACAAGAGTCAACGCGAGCAGGTGAGGAAAACTACTGAGGTTTTTAGCTTCAAGGAAGGAGGAAGCAGCACACAGACGGTTTCAGTCGTTTTACACTTCCTGTCACAGGACTGATGAATGATGCAGAAGAAGCTGAAACAGCAGAAACACTAGCCAAAAGCTAAAAGAAGCAAAATGGAAGCTAGAAGCAGCAAAGAGGTAGCTAACAAAAAGCTAGCTAGTAGCTAAAAGTAGCCCAACGGTAGCTAAAAGATAAACACAGCAAAAGGCTAGGTAAAAGCTAAACATAGCATAAGAAGACAAAAAAAAAGTATTCTCAAGTAGATTTCAGAAAACAAAGTTTCTGAGGATAATTTATTTTTATGAAGACAATATTTGTAAATAAAGTTAAATATTTCAAAAAGTTTTACAAGAAACAAATCACAGCACCCATGTTCTGAATGAGCTGAATGTTTTGCTGTATAAATGGCTAAGATAACTCAAAGGATGCAGAAGTAGTTGGATTGCAAAAAACAAACGGAACAAAAAAAAAGGAAACAGGAAAACGGCGACGGAGAAGCTGCTGAGTCAGCGCGGGCTGGACGGCTCTCCCAGTTAACACGATGCTTGATCACAGACACACCAGAGGAGCTGGAGGAGAGCGTGAGTGAGGCTCCGGCTGATCCGGCGGTCCGCCACGGGGACGATGTGCAGCGAGGTCACCCTCAGGCCCAGATACCGGCGCTGCCCAGCCAGAACCAACAGGTGGTGGTGATAGACAGCTCCTATCAGTGCCAGTTCTGTGCTGACAAGTTCAAGACTTACTTCCAGCTCAAGTCCCACCTGACGCAGCACAAAGGCGAGCAGGTGAGTGGAGTCATGTCAGAGCCAACAGAAACCAGGACATAAACGAGACATCAGAAATATGTTTAAAAATACACAAGACTAACAGTACTTTAAAATTACAATCAAGCATCCAGAACAGTGAATATAATTCTGCCTCCCCGCAGGTTTATAAGTGTGTGGTAAAATCCTGCTCCCAGACCTTCCAGAAGCTCGATCAGTTCCTGGAGCACATCCGAACGCACCAGGAGCAGCTGACGTACCGCTGCCACCTCTGCAGCAAAGTGTTCTCCTCCCTGTTTGAACTGGGAATGCACCAGTACTCCGTCTGCTTCTGCCCACAGCAGAACGCACGCAAGGACACGATCGTTTACAGGTCAGTCAGCCCAAACAAGACGTGTGCTGATTGGGTTTCACCAAGCGGGGAAAAATGGATCGGCCAGACGGACGCTTTGCTTTGACTCTTTATGTTGTTGGGCACAGAGAGACTCCGTGATAAAACATTCGTTTATTTGTTTGATAGCTGGATTTACTAGTTGCTTTTCAGAGAAATACAAAATGTATAAAAAGTTAAAGAAAGATTGTTTAACCTTCTCCTGTAGACATAACGCCTGTGTTTTTTAACTGTTTTGACTTGTTTTTCTGACTGTAGCTAACTGGAGTTAATCCTTCACAGCATTTATTTTGTTCTCCTTCAGATGTGTGAAATGTCAGAGCAGATATTCAACCCAGGAAGCTCTGGAACAACATCTGCTGACGGCCTCACACAGCTATCCCTGCCCTCACTGCCAAAAGGTACATTTACCAGCTGACGTTAGACCTTAACAAGTAAAGCTGCATGTGCAGTTGTTCGATTCATGACGGATAACAACGTGTTACTGAAAAGTCTTAGCTCAGTGAGATCTGCTCTTTTTCTGGCCGCCGGCAGGTTTTTCCGTGTGAGAGATACTTCAGACGTCACCTCCCCACTCACGGCGTTGGAGGAAGGTTCAAGTGTCAGATCTGCAAGAAGGCCTTTAAGACAGAGCACTACCTCAAACTGCACGCTCGAATTCACTCAGGTCTGAAAACCACATGAGACTTCAGCCGAAACACTTGAAAAATGAGCTTTGTGTTGGTTTTATGGCTGAATACGGGTTGATGCTAAATGTTATTTCTGTTTGTAGGGGAAAAACCATTCAAGTGTTCCCTCTGTGAAGCAACATTCAACAGAAAGGACAAAGTGAAGCGACACATGCTCATCCACGAACCTTTTAAGAAATACAAGTGTCCCTTCAGGTGAGTCACCTGTCAGCTTTAATCATTCAGAGGAACTATCAAGCTCCCAACTCATCCTTCTAGTCTTTACATTCTAATGTAAAAGGATGTTTATATTCTTGTGCAAATTACTTTCTAGTTGTTTTATTTATATATATATGCTAAATTTTCTGTTTTCTCATTAGGACACATGTAGGCTGCACCAAAGAATTCAACCGACCAGACAAACTCAAAGCCCACATCCTGTCACATTCTGGTGAGTTAAAAACAAAAAAAATTAAAGGCCCAGCTTTCCTCGAAGGATATCACCTGCTGCTTTTCATGCCAGAGTTTGATGTTGACAAACGACAAAGTTGCAAACGTTTTTGTTAAAAAATAACGTTATGCACGATCTTACGCCAAATCATGAGATGCCACGGGTTGTGAATGACTCTCAGCTGCTACCACATCACATTTAGCTCAATATCTGTAAATCTGACAGAGTAATAGCTGTTTTTGTGGTGTCTAATGTTTTAAAGTGGATTCCTCTCTTCCCCAGGCATCAAACCCTACAAGTGTCTGTTTTGTCAGAAGACGTTCAGCCGCAGGGCCCACATGCTCGAGCACCAGCAGTCCCACACGGACAACTACCGCTTCAGGTGCTCCACCTGCAACAAGGGCTTCACCAGGCAGACCTACTACAGAGATCACAAGTGTCCCGCTGCAGGAAGCGAGACGGAAGCAAAGGGAGGGACCGGGGAGGCAGAGGGAGACGAGGCAGCAGGAGAGCCAGCAGCTGAGGACCGGGAAGAAGAGCGTGACTGGAGGAGAGCATCCAAAAGGCCACAAACTGCCGGAGATGAAGCAGAGGAGAAAGGCCAACACCAACAGCAGGACGAGGAAGAGGACACTGATGAAGGATGTCAGGCTGCCATCAGCACCATTAAAGGGCAGAATGAAGAGGAGGAGGAGGAAGAGGAGGAGGAGGACTGCAGGGTGGATAATGATGGCGAGGCGCTGGTGCAGATCCAAAGTAAAGACAGAAACAGTTTACAGCAGACTTGTTTGTAGTCGGATTTCAAACCGCCTCCTGGATTTACCCCAGTTAACAAACTCTATTAGTTATTTTTAAATTTAAAAAAGGCAAAATCTGGAAAATTATTTCAGTGTTTGTTTTATATTAAAACGTCATTTAAATCGTTCAGCAGCTTTTACTTTTTTGAGAAATGTTTTAGTCGGTGATTTGGGCTCAGGAGGAAGAGCTGGTTCCTGCCAACGGGAAGGTTGCCGGTTCGATCCCAGCTTCCTGGGCAACGTGTCGAAGTATCCTTGAAACGACCCATGTGGCCTCCGATCTGCAAAATTGTGTGTGAATGGGTGAAAGTGATTTAAGTGGTTAATAAGGCTTAAAAAACATGCTATATACAGAAGAGGATAAACCTGCTGGTACCATTCTAATAATCAGTGTAACACAACTGATGCAATCTGCCAAAAAGCTCCAGTTTTGTCTCTTCAGGCCCAGAAACTTTGGGGCTCATCAACAAGCATCTTGGCAAATTCCTGTCTGGCTTTTTTTGTTTGTTTCTTTATTTGTTTAGTTTTTCTGTCAGTGGTGGAGCAGACCCTCCTGAATCCATTCAGAATGTTTTATTCAGTCTTTATTAACCTTTATTCAACCAGACCAATCCCACTGAGATCACAGATCTCTTTTTCACGGGAGGCCCGGGCCTGAGGGCAGCATCAACATGCATGTTTTTAGACTGTGGGAGGAAACCGGAGTATCCGGGGAAAACCCACGCAGACACGAGGAGAACGTGCACACTCCTAAAGACAACTGCTTTTAACTGAATCACAAAAAAATGAAGGGTACCAACAAATATATCTGTCTGTATAAGCAGTTCATTTGCCACCAACAAAAAAACAGCAGCACAATAATTAGCCTTTCTGTGTGGAGTTTACATGTTCTCCTTGTGGATGTTTTTTTGTTTCCACAGCCTAAAAACATGCATGTTTGGTCAATGAATTAAAAACTTCTAAATTAACTGTAGGTGTGAGTGTGCCTCCTGACTGCTGGAGACCAGAACCAGACCCGACGCAGCATCAAGCAGCTGGATGGAAACGTTTTACCAGTCGGATCCATTCTGCCAACGTAACAAGAACCATTTCCATGTTTTTGTGCAAAGCCTTACAGTGTTATGTTACATTTTCTCTCATTTTATGTAGCAAAAATGACCATTTTCTTTAGTTTGCCAGTGTCTGATAAGTGTACCTGTATTTATTTGTTCAGTTTATAAATAATGTAGTTTTTTAAATAAAACATTCATGAATTTACTTTGTCTTTATGGTATGTCTTATAAAACAAAAATAGTCTCTTTGACAATTTAGTTTATTTGCAACAAAATGTAATCCTTCATTAAAGCACGGCGGAGGTTTCTTCATGCTGTGGGACAACTCCGTTTTAGAGATCTGGTTCATTTGCCTCTAAATAATTTCTTGTTCTGTGTGTTTGAATTGAAAGCAAGCCCTGCAGTCCACTCTGGCACACTTTTCCTTCGTTTGTGCCGAGACACACAAAGATTTTTTTTTTTCTTCAAATTTCATTTATTAATGTGACAATTTCTATTTTACACATCTTTCATGTACATTAGCAGTTATAGAGGGAAAAGAAAATAGAGGGTTACCATAAACTTCTTTTTAAAACCTTTCTTTTACAAAAGAAAATTTGTTATTGACACCATTTACAACTTTATTTCATATACAGGAGTGACGGTGGTTTAGCTGGATGTGGAGGATTCTGGAAAACGTTAAAAAAATACACTCAAAATGAGCAACGATTAGTGATATTTACATGTTTGCTCAAGTAGAACTTTAATATGGGATGAACTCCAAAGTAGGTTAAAAAAATCCTGCATCAGGGGTGACCATCTGAGGCAAAACGATAGGCAACTTTTCACTGTGATACATTCATTATTTCCCACACGGATTTAGTCTCTTAGCTGAACTCAGGGCTCAGGTTTTAGGTTTTCCACACCTGGTGAGTATTTCCCCACAAGAAGAGCAAAGGGGTCCGACCGTGGTCAATCATCTCTGAAGGCCTTAAGTTTCAAAATGGACTGTTGTCTGAGGGTGCCGACTGACATGTGCACAGAGCTCTGAACAAGTACTCACCCCCTTACAGGTTGTTTTTTTTTCATTTTCACTTTCTTTGTCACACCTAAATGGTTTCAGATCAGCAAACGAGTGTTAATATCAGACAAAGATAACCTGAGAAAAAAGACACACAGTTTTCCTTGTGTGGAAAAACTATTTTCCCTCCTTGTTAAATCCTGAGTTACTTATTTTGTGTAGTTGAGTTCAGTTTCACTGCCACAGCCAGGCCTGATTACTGCACAAATTGATCATTTATGTATTTATTTACTTGGGTTATCTTTGCCTGATAATCTAAAATATTTAAGTGTGACAAAAAAAAAAAAATCTGTAAGGGGGTGAATACTTCTTCACAGCACTGTCTGTGGGAGGGAGTGGACATGCTGCAGTTAGCACACCTGCTTCATGATTCAGACAGAATAATACTAGTTTTATTTGATTGGTTTAATCATCCTCAACTCTGCTGCTGGTCATCAGGTCTTTAATACTCACCAAACTAGAACAAAAGGACTTAAAGACATTTGAAATAAACACTCGTCGCTGAGAAAGGAGTTTCTTTGAGAACGCACATCAGTAATCAGAGCAGAAATCTGTCAGAACTCGGGATAGATCAACAAGAGCTGAAATATTCTTTACCTAAATTTAAATCTCGAATACATTTTCAAAACTACAACATAAGCATTAGTATATTTTACTGTTTCTAACAATTTCAAACCATCTAAAACAACTGCAACCAACGGCAAACTTGACTGTTGCAAAAGGAAATCGTTTAGAGAAAAGTTTTAGGTGTAAAAAGGAAGTTGAAGATTTTCAATACTGTAAGGTATCTTTATATATAACTAAAGTCTAGATCATTTCTCTTACCCCTTTTTAAGATATGCTGTGGAACATGAAAATATAAATGAAAAGCCAAGAAAACTCACTCAAATTCAAAAGCTACACGGGTATGAAAAGTTCAAAGAAATTTTCTTTAGCATTTGGTCAATACGCGGTAAAAATGACCTCAAATTTGGTTTGTCATTGTATTTTTTCCCTTGATTTCACAAGTTTCAAAGTAATAGTCACGAAGCATTTCTTAAGGATCTTGTTATAATCAAGAACATTCTGTACATTGAGCTGTAAAATGTCATTAAAGCTGTTATTAAGACCCTTAAGAATCTTCCAGAATACTCAAATCCACATTGGCTCGTGACACATCACAGAGTGCAAACTCGGACCCTATAAAACTAAGGCCAGGTTCCAAAAATGTTCTGCCACTAAAGATAATGGAGGTTATGACACTTTTCACAATCAAGAATCGATTCACAGATCAAACACTAACAAGCACCCGGAGCACAAATCAGGCATGTATCCCAAATCTCTCTGAAGCACCAAGATTGTCTGTTATTGAAGCGATCGTTTTAGAGAAGTTTGCATGTTTTATTTGTTAAAAAACGAGCCTAGCTGAATTATTAGTAGAGATGAAGATTAAGGTGTGAGCCAGATTCTAATGAAACGTAATCTGTCGTTTGGTGCAACTTTAAAAATGAACAAAAACATAAAATCCCACCTTCTCAATGCTGCATTAAAACTTTGTATCGTTTCTGCTGGAATCAATGCTCCTTTTGATATTAAGCCTCATCATGATCACATTTTTGGGAGGCAACAGCTACCATCATTCTGCCAGATGTCATCAAAGGTGAAATTTCAGGATCTCATGCATAATTCTGTGCACATTCCTAGCGACAGGAGCAGCTTTTGTAATTTGGTTAAAAACTATTTTAAAATATTCCCCATACCTGGCAGGCAGCGAGAGGCCAGCTGTGAGCTCAGTGAGCAGACTGAAGTCTTCCTCTCGCTCCCATAGCCTTACAGGTACACGCCCGAGTACAAACCTGCCTGCTAACAAAGAGGCTCCCTGATTTCAACACGTATGGTTTTGCTCTTTCAGACTGTTTCCCACAGTTCTTTAACTTTCCCTCCATTCATTCCTGCCCGAAGCCTTCTGTCTCCTCTATGGCGAACATCAGCTTCTCTTTCAGTTGTTCGTAGCTCTTGTAGGGCGGCAAATCCAATCTGTTAAAGCTGGTAGACACAAAAAGAAATACATTTCAGCTTGATGTTAGACCTAACCTCACTTATTAGTTTAAGCAAGACACCTTTTATAAAGTACTGAATATAAACATGTAATAAAAGGTTAGGAAATAGTCTCCACTTACAGCATAAATAACCTTAGATAGGCTTCTTCTAAACGTTAAACTTAGGAGTCTGAGCTTCACTAAGCCTGCAGTTTCTTCTCGGATTTACAGCAGTTTGCTTCGACTCACCATGTGTGACTTCTGGGAAGCCAGTTTTCTTTTCCCACTTTCTCCACACAGAACTTCTGAGGACCATTGCTTCCTGTAAGGGGAGAACAAGTCAGTAGAAGACACTTATTATCAACAGAAAGACGGTTAAAAAAACTGAAAATAAAAAACAATGCACGTTTTTTATCTCAAGACAAGCTACACAGATTGTGGCTTCAAAGCTAAAGTAAAAATAAAGTGAAACACTACAGGTACAACAAACTAGAAAAATGCTGAAGGACTTTGCTGAACTTCGCTAAAGAAGCTGAAACTGAAATTAAAACAATCAAAACAAAAGCTAAAATGAGCAAAAACTAAATATTAGTAGAACAGTTCCTAAAAGTTTCATTGAGCAAAGGAAAACCATCAAAACAGTCGTTAAAAGACTAAATTAACAAATTAACAAAACCATAGCTAAAAGCTAAAATGAAGCACAATGTTGATGTCAAAGAGCAAAAACCTTTTCAAGGATTTGATGAGATCTTGTAGCATTTGT
Organism: Kryptolebias marmoratus; assembly: GCF_001649575.2. NCBI lineage: Eukaryota > Metazoa > Chordata > Actinopteri > Cyprinodontiformes > Rivulidae > Kryptolebias > Kryptolebias marmoratus. The sequence goes on from NC_051437.1 coordinate 25,429,267, forward strand.
ATACAGTTCAATAATTCAAAAAGTAGAAAAAAAGTTACAAAAAACAAAAGTCTGAGCTGTAATGTTCTGAACAAGCTGAAAGTAAACCTTTTGTTAGACTGAAAGAGACTCGGAGCATTTCCCGGGTCACGAGCCAATAATAAGTGATCTGATGTTTTTATAAAAGTAACTCTTACCCATAAGATCAGCAAACCCTCCCACAGGAAGGCGGCAGGTTCCAGTTACAAACTGCAGCAACCTCATCCGCTTTTCATTGTCCATTTCCTTCACCAGCTGCAAAAAGAACCCATTTAGATGTCATCAGAGTGATTACTCAGCTCTTCAACCCGACTCCAAACAGAATCCCCATAAACGTGTTACAGTTACTGACCTCTGACCTAATGCTGCAGCACACATCAAAATCAAAACTCAAACTTCAAATAGCATCAGATTTCTGATCGACTCAGAGATTTCCATCACTATAATGAGTTCATTTCTAATACTATATTTTAGTTCAAAGTTTTACAGCGACTGACCTGCCAGAACCAGACGATCTGTTTACTGGTCCGAGTGTAGTGTCTGTAGATGGTGTGTCTCTGCCAGTCCCCAAGGTCGATTTCCTGCATGCCACACAGCATCACCTGTGAACGAAGGACAGAACGAGAGCTTCAGAAAAACAAACACAGCATACAGCATTGTGCAAAAGTCTTGAGTTATCTGTCATTTTTTATTAAATATATACATATTGCTTATTTTAAAATGGCCTTAATATATTTCTTCAGGCTTTGGCTGCTTTTTGTTTTTGTTGAGCCTGTGAACCAATGTATCTGTGCACAGCAAACAAAAGAGCAAAGAACTAATTTTTATTGGATTTTTAGACTCCTTATTACTAGCAGCCAAGAAGTGTGTTCATAGTTCATAAATACCAAAAATAAATCAGTTTGACAGACAGAAAGATGCACCAGGTTCTGTTTAGTTAAAACAAGAATATCAAGCTCCTTTGAAAGATAACTCTAAAGAAATTAGAGCAGAATAAAACGTATCCACAGTGCTGGATATCATGTAGTAGGAGTTTCCTCTTTAACCATACCTCGAGCTCTTTAGCATCGAAGTACTGCAGGTACTGCTGAGGGAGGACCTCATTAAAGCCTTCGAAGAAAGCCTGAGTCTGCTCCTCCACTCCTCTGGACAGACGCCACTCTGCTACCAGCCTGGGGGCGGGGGCGGGTTACACAGAGAAACACACAACTCATCACAACACTCAATATGAGATACAGTAAAACTGAATTTCAGTTTTTCTAAACTATAACTGAGATTCAATTGTATCAAACAAACATGACAAAATATCTGCAATATAAGCTCAATCAATCAATCAAACAACCCACTTGATGTACTCCTCCTTGTTCTCCTCTGTGACCTGGATGTCTCCTCCTCCTGGTTTCAGCTCATGGGTGGTGATTTCACCGAGGATCTCCTTGTCCACGCAGAAGAACATCTCCAGGCCACACTCCTCGATGTTGTTGTCCCTAAACAGTAGCAGTTCCCTTCAACGCAGCGCTACAACACCCACTGGCTTCTTATCGCTAATCTACATGGCTCAGGGCTAAGATTTTTATTTTGATAGACATCTTGTGTAAACACTATGCCACATAAATATTTTTTATTTGCGTTATCAGAGAGATCTAAAACAAAGAACATTTTGATCTACTCCAATCAACCAGTCATATTGAACTTTGAGGATTTGTGCCTTTTATTTCAGATTAATTCTGGGTACTCACTTGATCCACATGAGGGAGTTGTAGAACTCAGGATCTATTGACTCTAGATCTTTGAGGGTTAAAGGCTTGTTGAGCATTCGCTTGTAAAACGGCTGTGAGAAACCAGTGTCGATGAACTTGCCGTGAAAAAGTGCCTGAGGGATGAAGACAATGTGTCATTCTCTGACATTACCCAATTTACAAATTGATTAACAATCAAGAAACGATTTTTAGGCTGGATAAACCAACTAACCATGGCAATGAAACGTCCTATGAACTTGAAATACTTGAGGTGGTCGGGGTTGATGTAGGAAGCAGGGTTGATCTGCAGACAGTAATTATCTTTACCGGCGTATTCGAACAGGCAGTACATTGGGTTCAAAACCTCATGGGACAACAGGAAGAACCACTCCCTGGAAGAGAGAACAAAAAACTGATTTTTAAAGGATTCAATCCAAAGTTTTGAATCTAAGCGATAAAAGATCTTCCATTTACTAAAAGAAATACATTTTTAGTTTTGAACTCACCGAGCAACACCTCCGTAGTCGAGGCCTTCCTCTCCAGGAAAGATGATCCACAGCCTCCTTCGTAGATCCTGAGCATTGATGCTCATTATCTAAACCCCACCGAAGGTGAGATCCCAGTATTAGATCAACAAATAGCTCGATGGAATATGTTTTAATATCTTCAGCACATTTTAGATACTGACAGATTTCCTTAATTAATCAGGAGTGATCATTGTAACAGAAAAAAGTGGAACGATAATCCCAACTGGTCTGAAAACAGATCATTTTGGTTCATTAAATACTATTTGCTGCACCCATTCTGTTTCTCAAACATCAACACACACCCTTTTTATAAAAAGCCTGAAAACTCGTGAATTTCATACCTGCTGGAAAGAGTCCTCAAAAAGGGTTTTTCTAGTTACTGTGATCTTCACATGTTGAGGCAATGCCAGTTGCTAGAAAAGAAGGAAAACATTTATTTTACACCCAACAGTCAATGCTGCTCCAGCCCAAAGAAGTGCAAACATCGCTGACTGTAAAGCCTCGTTTTTAGCCTGGCCTGTGACCCTTTGCTGCATATTATCCCTTTTCTCTTTGCCCACTTCCTGTTTACTCACGGTCCAACAAATGTCACCAGTATCTCTCTAAGAAAAATAATTAGAGGATGAAACAGGAGAGCATACATCCTGAATATTACTGAACAGATCAAATGACTCAAAGCCGAATCACCTTACAGTATTTGTATTACACTGAGGTTAAACAAACATATCTGCTTTATCGTAAAAATACATTCAAAGAAAAAAATTAAAGATATTTTGAGATAAGTTGGTGCTCAGAGGATGTGTTTTGAAGGACTTTCAATAACTACTAGTATTTCAAACGTTAGCTCAGTATCTGTAAATTTGATTAAGTTTTAGTCATTTTGTGCTGGCTAAAGTCAATTAGGTGTGGCAGCCATCTTGAATTGGGTCGACTCCAAAAGGTAATAATCGTAGATCCGATTACTTCCAGAGTTTCATTAAAATCCATCCAGAAGTTCATGAAATCCCAGCTCCACAGGTCCAAACCAAGAAAAGTCTGGTTATTAAAAATTACTTTCATATGACATTTATCCAAGTACGTTTAAAAAATAAAACCGCGCTGAAATTCTTTTACATATTAATGTTTTCATTTGTCAAAAACATAAAATAGGTTACTTGTCTGTTTAAAATCTTTAATTTGTTTAAGGGATGCAACCGTTTCATCCAGATGTAGTCTCCTCTGTTTTCTGCAGGTGAAACTGTCGGTTTGACTCACCTGGCACCAGAATCTGAAGTACTGAACTTTAGCTTTGAAGTCTCGAACGTAGGTGATCTGTGGTCCATTTTCACTGCGGTCAAAAAGAGAGAAATGTGATATTAATTTAAAATCTTAGTATTCTACAATGTACTGTAACTTTGAACTTTGTCTTTGCAGCTGATAATGTTCCAATCACACATTTATTTGCAAATTCCTAAAGTTTAAAATGTTCTGATGGCCCTGCGGAGGTGTGATGCTGTTTAAAGCATCTGCAGCAGGCTGTCAGCGCTCTCGGCTGTCAGCGCTCTCTCTGTTATCTTGCTGCAGTGTTCCTTTACCAAACCAGTTTTTCCACCACATGAAACTAACCAAAGTAATTACACCTACGCAAAGCTCGCGAGTTAGACGGAAAAGACTACTGAGGGTTACCCATTAGTCATTTCAGAACAATGTGTTTCTTTCATGTTCTAAAACAAACAAACAAACAAAAAAAAATTAACTTTAGTGTCATAAAAGCCGCTGAAACGCTGGTAACTGGGACATCAGCACAATCTGTTAGCGTACCACGATAACTGCCCACACCAAGTACAAAACGGCTTCAGTTAAGTGCATTTTTTAATTAAAGTTTTAAGGGTAAAATTTTGATGAGTCACGAAATGATGTCTCTAGATAGAAAAACAGATTAGTCATTCTTCTCTGGCATGCAGAGGTGATAAATATCAACCTCAGAAACAGACTAATACGGATGGTTAATCCAGGCTACTTGAAACTAATCATACAGAAACTGTGAAGTGTGTATTACTGTTTTAAGACTCTTCACATGCCAAGAAGAAAAAAAGATTAATAATTCTTAAATTCAACAAGTCAGTCAAGCCATTCCAACATGTTTTAGGTTATTTGTTTACTGTTTGTATCTAGTTGCAATAAATCTGTTCTGTTTCAACGCAGAGTGAACAAAAACATGTTTATGCTTATAAAAATGCAACAGGGCTAGACAGGTTCCTCGTATTTATGTTCCAGTTGGTGGAATAACAATAGTGTCCCAGCGTCTTACGTGACTCTCAGAAGGTGTAAGGTATTTTTGTGAATCAGAGGAAGAACATACAGCGAGGATTTTCCAGTGCGAGGGTCGATGTAGGTGGTGGTTTTCCTGTTGTGGTCCACGAAATAAGGAATACCTTCTACAGTGAACCTCATCTCCCAGCCTTCAGGAAGAGGCTTCTCATTCAACAGTCTGAAAGATTACAGGAGACAAACGTTTGTTCTCAGGCAGGTTAAAAAAAAAGAAACAGAAAAACCTTGAACTGCAAGGAAAGCTGAGCTGATAGTGATGCTGGGGCACTAACCCCTGAGTTCGAGGGTCCTCCCACTGGGTTGAACGAGTCGGGTGATGTACAAAATAAACTCTGCCGTTACTGTCTGTCCTCTTCTCTGAAAACACACAATAAAGCCATCACGACTTTATTTATAAAGCACTTAAAAAACATCAACAAACTTTTTCCAGCCAAGGTCGCTTAGCTGTGGCAGCCATCTTAAATTTGGCTGATTCCAAAAGGTAATCAGCTGTAGAGGTACATCCAGTGCTTAGAAGAGTTTCATTTAAAATCTGTTCAGTGGTTCAGACAAAGAAACAGATATGACATTTCTCATCTTTATACTTTGTATATATTTAACATTCTTTATAAAAGAAAAAATGCACTGTGTAGTGTCTGGAAATGTTTGAGATTGTTGGGATGTTTGTAATTATTAGGACTGTTTTCTCACAACTGAAAGGAAAAGGTTTTCCTTTGAACTGGTCACTGCAAACCATTGCTGAAAGAAAATTTGCTTAAATGATAAAAAAGAAAATCGTAATGATCTTACCCCAACCATGTGGCAGAGGCCCAAGAGGATCAAACTCCTTATTCTGATTAGCTGAGGCCTGGTCTTGAACCTACACAGATGGTAACTTTAGTTAATAACACAAAAACAAATGAAAGCAACAATCTTTGTGAATGAATGAATGAAAGAAAGGTGAGAACTTGAGTCAAAGGGTTTAAAAAGCACAGAAGATGTCTCATATCACTGAAAGGAGAGCACATCTGCAGAGGAAGGAGTGAAAAGGAAATCCATGTGTGAGAAGGAGACAGATTGCTGGGTGATTTAAAGGATTTTGGTGGAAAAAAAATGCCCCGACATTTTTGACTCAAAAGAAACAGAAAATTGTTCCAGCCTGTTTTAAAGACCAAAGGCGAGTTCGTAAACACCGGGAGATACCGTGCTGTTGGACAAGATGTGTGTTTTTTTTTTTAAATGAGCAAAGTAAGAGGTCAGAGTTTTTTCATTCATGTCATTTAAATAAAAATTTAAACACTGATCTTTAGGAAATAAGGCATTTTTTGGAGGGCTTCCATAATTTCTCATCAGTTTTTTTCTTCCATCTGGCTTTAATGACAGGCATTACCCTCGTGATTCAAAATCAAAACTGAAGAATTTTACCACCTCCTGCACATATGGAGATTTTTCCTCTTTGCAAAGATGCAGACATTTATTTATTTTTAACGGAGCACTGCTTGATGCTCTAAAGATCTCAATTATTTTATACTTCAGCTCAGCACGAATTTCTCTGCAAGTCTCAAAATCTTTTAATGACAATATACACTGTTATTCTCTAAAACTCTATAAAATACCATAATTGCTTTCAGCTTAGTGTTCAAAAATGTTATTTTCAAATTCTTCCACTATTGTGGTAAACCACTGACCACTCTTCCAAAGAGCCTTTATGGTGTGCTCTTTTTTTACCCAGCTCTTACTGAACTGTTGTTAATTAGCCAGTCTTTTCTTGTCCCTGTCCTGAATTTTAAAGGTATTCTGTGATTAAAATCCTAATACGCAACAGTTCCATGGTTTATGTGGTCCACAGGATTTCCACATTGCACAGGTTTTACATACATTTCTACAATCCCATTTGTCATTTATTTGTATCATAAAAAATAAAAGTTTATTGCAGACTTCAATGTTTAAAGTTAGTCAAACATCATTAAGCTTAATTTAAACATTGCTCAGTTGAGTTCCATTGTACCACGCTCTGATTGTTATTCATGCATTTATTTCTTCACGTCTCAATTATTGAAGCTCTTTGTTCACTTGCTCTAACACAGCCTCCCCGAATCGCCTGCAGATTATTCCAGCTTCTGCAAGGCTTCTTACGAAGTACTTCAAGTATCTGCATGTTACACCATTGTTGTTTCAGCTGCACGGGTTTCCTAGCAATGGTAGAGTTAATTTTAAGATTCTGGTTTTGATTTTTACAGCTCTACGTGGACCAGAACAGAACTTTTACTTCCATACATCCCCATCAGGTCGAGTGAACAGGGCCTGACTGAAATGCAACACAAGCTCTGGATCATTTCAGTTTATTTTAGGACAATGATACTAAAGCAGGAAGCACTTCTGCTTTATGTCACAAACAGGAAAGCCAAAAAAGCCAATTTTCATTTTAGTTGGAGGAAAACTTACCCCATAAATGAACCTCTGGTTGAACTGCTGCATGGCGCCCTGCAGCTGGCTGCGCTGGTGCTGCCACTGCTCGTAGTTACGCACCGTCTCCATCGTGGGGCGCTGCCATGTGGTGGTTCGAGTGATGTGATCCACAAAGTAGACCCGACCCGACTGGTCAACGCGACGCTCCCATCTGTAGACACAGAACAGGACAACAGCGATTTCTGGTAGGGCTGCATAATATTTGAAAAAAAGATTTAAAAAAAAACAACTTTATTTTGTCATCACAATCATTTAAACTAGATGCGGGCATCAAGGCCAGTGAGAGTCCACTGACTCTGGATTGACCAAATATGTTATTAGCATGCAGAACATAAATGCATAGTACTTGAAATCTATTGGTGTATGATTTATTAGAGGAGTATAAAGGTAAATAGTAAATGAATGTTTTACATGAGAGTTACTGTATTTATGATGAAAACTGGAATTAATCTGAAACAAGCATTGCTTGAAAACTGCCTCCTAAACCGTGTAGAATAGTCACTGTTCACTGAAATCTTTAATTTAAAATGTTTTAATTGTCCCTGACATTAAAACAAAAACAATGACAGATTAAACCTTCATATTTTATTGCAAATATTGACTTTGCCTTTTATCTCATCAATATAATATCAGATTTAAAAAATGAATGAAACAAGTTCATAATACAACTTCTATGAATGACCACAGGAAAAGGTTGTTTTACCCAGGAGGGAGGGATTCAGGACGCTCCCATGTTGTTCTCTTTTCCACATGATCAACATAATACAACCTGCCGTTCTGATCCACCCTCTGCTCCCACCTACAGAAAGGACGAGATTCAGACGACATTTGGGACAGAATTTCAACTATTTAAGTTGTACAGTATATAGCTTTAAAAACAAAACACTGCTATAACAAGAAACAAACAAACAAAAAAAAGCAGTAAAACTCATAGTTCTGTCACAGTGACAAAAACATCGAAGCAATATTAAAAGAATAACAGCTTGAATTTAGACCAAAAGCTAAGCCTCAAATGATCAAACATCTAATAACCCACAGACAGGTCTGTGCTGTTTTCCAAAGCTGAATCGGTAAAACGCCACCCCTTCCTATAAATACTGACAAAAAGGCGTGCTGCTGCTTGTTAGTATTTATGGCTCATACCTGTACTCAGCTAACCCGGTATTCTATTCTCCTAAAACAGAACGAAGCGGTTCCATATTGATGCAGTTTTGTTTGGCTACCTTTGAGTTAAAAAGTGGACTGTGTATGTAAAAAAAAAAAAAAGACTCATTTCTAAACACTGCTGCTTTTCCAAGTAACCCATTAACTTCTCTCTTCCTGTAGTTTCTGCTGATGAAGCTCATTTTAACGACTTTCTGCAAAAGTGACAAAAAGAGAACAAACCCAGGGGGCAACGGTCCAGTGGTGACGGATGGTGCTCTGGGAGGGACGGTGGGGGTGGGGGTGCTGCTTGGCTGCCTGGTAGCTGCAGCGCCGGAGCTGGAAGCTGTGGTGGAATTTCTGTCTGATGACGCTGACGGGCTCGAGTCTGCAGCTGATGGGGGCCTGGAGGCCGGCGTTCGAACTGGAGTATCAGAAGCCGACTGGCCGTCACTAGCGTCAGTTGGAACAGAGCCGTTGCTGGAAGATGCTGAGGAAGCATTCAGACAGAATATTATTCATAATCAACAAAAAGGGCGGCTGGTTTATGGGATTAACAAAAATAATACATCTTACTTGTGATTGAGTAACATCTGATTTAACAAAAAATGTTGTTTTTTTGTTTTTTATATGTCTCAGGGTTTGACTTATGTTGACATTAACTGGTTCTAAATTTCTTGAGTTACTTACAGTTTACCCTGGGGGTAAATGATTCACATGTATAAGGTTTTTATACGGTGCTGGAAGACAAACACAGCAGATCTGTTTCAGTAAGTGTCTGACCTGGTGAAGAAGTAGGTCTGCGGGGGGTTGGAGGAGGAGGCCTGGAGGGTCTTGGTGGTCGGATGGGCTTCACCCCCACTGATGACACTGACGGAGACCCTCTGCTGTTTGATGTCCTCCGGGAGCTGGGCGAGGATCTGTGCTCGACGCCGTTCACAGCCGGAGAACTGTCCCGACTTGGCCTGTCAGGAAGGATGGCAAAGACCAACGTAGGAAAAACTTGAAATACGTCACAAATGAAGCACTAGTGGAGGTCAGAAAGGGAACTGTACCGTAAGGAATGATCCCCATTAGGTGGTGAATCTCCATTTGTACCTGAAAAAACAAGTCAGTAAAACGAGTTTAAAAAACAAGGTTCTGCAAACTTGTGTGTCTGCACTGTTAATGTATCATTTCTCTTCATTAAACAGAAATGATTTGATTCTTTAACGCCCAACTTTGAAATTCAAGCAACTAAAATATTTTGAGACCGTCGTAATTTATAATTTCCAACTATAATATTTTACAGAATCAGACCAAAACAAACTGATGTGATCTTTTCCCACGGCTCCAGTGTGACTCACTTTCACGGTCAGCGGAGGCGGAGGCGAACATTTCAGGGTCCACAGCCATTCCATCCAGGCAGACAGACAGGTCTCCCACCACATCTGTCTGGTCCCTGTCACTAAACAGCTGTAAGCTCTGCACCACCTCTATAACTACAGTGAGACAACAGTCAGGGGAAAGAAAAAAAACAAAAAACAAACATCTAGTACAGCCTGAAGTTAATAATGTCAATGCTTCCATCCAGGTAAGACGTGGATAACAAAACACCAGTGGTCTTATACTTGGCTCAGAGGACCCATTACACCGAATTACAATAAATCATCAAAATAAATGAGAAGAACAACAAAGCTCTGATTGCTCAGCTGCTCCTGAACAAGCAGAATGTTATTTTTGTTGAAATAATCAAGAGCTCATTTGCAATGAACACACAAACCTTCACATCCATGCATAATTTGAGCTAAAAAGTCATTATAATAAATGTATTTTCCCCCTCTGACATGAAGCAGTTATCAGCCTGCAATTTGTATCCCAAGTTATCCATCTTTAGCACTGTTGGAATATGACCAAGCAGGGAACTGGAACTAAATGAAGTATTTATGAGAAATAAAGCAAATATAATTAGTCAGAAAACTATGAGGACAAAAAAGGGATGAAAAGGGCACAGAGAGTCTCTTTTATTTCCACCTGTGGGACATTTAAAATGTCTTTGATAGAGGCCTCTGCAGTCTAATACAATTTAGATAAAGTTGTTTTGTAGTAAACTGTGTCACTGCTATATCAAACTGTACTTCTTCAAATACATATTTAAGATCAGAGAAGTCAAAAACCACTGTTCAAAAACTATTGCAGCTGCAATTTGATATGAAATTAGAACAGACAAAAGATTTAGCTTCATACAATCAGTTTTTATTGGCACATTAGTCTACCATGACATTAGTGATTAGATTTTGTTCCTTTTTTCCCCAATTTGCTTTACTTAGCGATCACTGGTAGCCAAACTGTTCTATAAAAGTCCACAAAGATTTAATATACAGTTGAATGCAAGGTGCTACATGTTTTAATAGCTGTGTGAATTCAGTCTACTCACTTTTCATGTCGTTGGACTTGAGCATTTCACTCATGTCCAGCGTGGCGATGCCTAACAGCACATCTGACTTTAAGGTCTGGTGGCTCCAAACGCGAAACACTAGTTTGCTGAATGGAGTCACGATCCTGTTGAAACAAACAGTTATGAGGATTCCAAAAGCACATTTTCCTACAGAAATATATAACAAGCTTTTGTCAATTTGACTCAGGAAAGCATTTTCTCTCTTGTGCAACTCTTATATAACATTTGTATCACGTTCTACAAGCTTAACAGCTATTAATAAAGGCAACAAGAGTGATACAGATGATCCTAAAGCATGCAGCTATTATGATCAATTCACTGTGATTACTTAGTTAAAGCAAACAATGAAAGCAACTGTGTTTAAATGAACAAAAAGTAAGTTTTTATCTTGTTTTGTTCTGTTCTAAAAGCAAACCACAAACAATAAAGTTGAGGGCTTTTCAAGGACAGAGAGAGTATCTATAGCCGTCACTATGACAGCTGTTTAGCTCGGCCCGTCAGTGCCCCCCAGAAAAGGCATTGCAGTGAAGGTCCGATTACACCCCTTAGTAAACCCTTGTTGCAAAGTGCTTTTCTAAAGGATCTGAAAGAAAATAAACTCTAAATTAGGAACTAGATAGGATAAAAATCACTGAACACACTGCCAACGCAATGATTGTTTTTGTCTGTGAATGCAATAAATTAGGGGATAAAAGAAAGCAAAACACTGCAATACAACATTACATGTTAAAAATGATCACATCTTCTATCAGTGATCAATGGTGAGGTCTGATTTACCGTCAGAAACAGAATAAAGCTGTTATGTGTAAACGTGTGTGTGCAGATCAACAAGTTCTTTCCGTGTCTCCGGTTCTTTCAGTCTGACTCTTCACAGATTCAGGATATCATCCAGGTTCCAACTCTTATTGGGTCACACATTTTCTACACTACGTCTTTAACTTTTATAAAAACTTTGGCTTTGTATTTTTATTTTCCTGCAGACTGTCAATAATTTATTCCATATTTTAAACCTGGGCCTGTCTTTGGTTTCAGAAAACGTTGCCTGGTCCACTGGCTGACTGAAAACCTCACAGCATTAAGAACCTGTATCGCTGGGATTAATAGAGCATCTGATCTGACCTCTGAAATGTCTGCTAAAAGCCTTTTTGTTACTGAACAGATGACTAATGAGTTTGACTCAACAAGGTGACCCCTCTTTGGCTGCCTGCTTAAAGACTGGCCTTGTGGGTGTCTGAGAATTTCTTATACAATAACATAAAAACCATTCATCAGTATGGTCCAATTAGAAATCATTTAACCTTTGACAAATAGTTTGAAGCAAATCCCTCATCCAAAACTCATTCATTGGTCAAAAAATGGTTATCAACAAAAACAGGAATAGAACGGAGTGACCTTGAGTCTCAAAGAGTCTGAGGCAGAAACTAAACATCAGAGGACTGAAATCAGATTTTTACACCTAAAAACGTGGAGAAAAGAGCCAAAAAGAAGTCCAGACATGCACACAGACCTTGTTAGCTGTGATACTGGCTGTTAAATTTGAAAATACAAGTCCTACTAATAATTTAAAAGAATTTGGCAAGTAAATTTAGAAATAAAACTTTTTTTGTTAAAAGCTTAAAAAATTGCTAACATCTTTTGAAGGCTAGATTTGTAGCTTGGTCTGTAATTTTTATCCACAAGGTCCACAAATGTTAAGTTAAAACTACTTCTGGATTCTGAAATAAAAAGGAAGGGTGAAAAAATCTGAACAGTTTTTATTGTATATAATTTTATAAAAGCAGTCTCCGAGGACCTTCAACACAAAGACATGATGACTCACTTGGAAAAAAAAAAACTTCTGGAAAGAAAAATGTTGAGAAACATTGTTTTACCAGAAATTTTAGTCATGGTCTATTTTTGTGCTTCCAGATGATGAATAAGATTGAAGCAGTTTTCTGTTATGTTGTGCAATGCCAACCACTACAAACAGCAGGATTTCCACTGACTTCCTTCCAAAAGGCTGAACTTCCAAAACGATCTTTTCAAAAGCAATTCATTTAAACTCCAGCAAATAAAAACTTGGTGCAATATGTTTTTGCAAGCAAATAAATGAATAATTTACGAATATTTCTACTTCCTTAAAGAATAACTACTCTACAGTTCAGTTACAGTGAAGTCACCTTTATTCTCAGTTTGAGTAATACTGCACCAACATTGGTAGATGACCTTGGAAAAATGTCTGCAAGTGTTGAGACTTCCCTGTAACTCTCTAAGGTCAAACAAATAAACTTGAAAAAGAAAAAATGGTGCCAACGTTAAACTTGTAAATAACAGTTTAACAGGAGCTTTTGTAAATTATTTACTTGTCTTGAGCTCCCTGAAACACCAGATTGGTAACATTTAAGAATTCCAGATGAGGAACAGTTAAGGTACAATGAACTGCTTCCCATACCTGAGAGAAACAAATCCTAAATGTTTCACTGAAGAGTCAGCCAAATTCACAGAGCTGCAGATGCAAACAGCAGCATTTTAAATACTGGCTTTGTAATAAAAATCACAAGCCTTGCTGCAGTGTGATCACTTTCAAACACTGTAACAGTAACAATGGAGTTCTGATTATAATAACTGATTTAGTGTCATACGAGTCTCGCATTCCCTAAATTATTTAGACTTACACAGTGAGTGGATGCTTCCATTTGGGGCTGTGGGTGTTGCTGCATTTCTCCGTTTTCTTGGACTGGCCGTCGACTGTCACTTCTACGTAAGGACTGGGGCCAAACCAGTTCTTCTTGTTTTCTTTCAGTTTAGCTGTTAGCACTGAAACAGAAAGAAATCATTCAGAAACAAAGGGACATAAAAAGTTTTTTTTTTAAATTTAATCCAGATTAAAAAAAGAAAGAAATTATTTAAATCTCCAATTAGAGTTGTAACAGGTAAACATCATTATACAGCCAGCAAACTCCAACAAATAACTAAGAAACTGGGTCATACTTTACATAAACCAAGAGTTTGTGTCTGTGCATTAATGGCAGGTCCAACTGATTTATACAACTATACCCTAACATACACTCATGATCCTAATAATCCAAAGCACCTGAACAGAAGGCAGCTGGGCTCTTTTGTCTCATGAGATATTTAACCTCACATGTGAGTTCTTTCACAGTTCCAAATGAATGTCAGGCTGTTATTGTCTATAAGTAACATTCAGACATACGAGTTGCTGTCATCAACCTGCCCATCCTAACAAAACCCTTAAAACTAAGGATTTGTCTACATGGAGAAGTAGTTTTTCAAAACAACGCGTTTTATGTGTTGTTTCTCAACAAATCCACATACACACAGCACCCTTTCTAGAACTGTCTTCACCCACACAGGAAGACCAACAACAACAACCCAAAACGCTGTGGTAGCTACGGCAGGCCTGTGTGGAGCAGAAACGCTGCAGAAAACAAGGCATGAAGCATGAACCTAAAGCACGCATGCTGAGTGTGAAATGTAAACAACATGTAGAAGAAAACAACCTTAGGTTAGATTAGATGTGAAGCTATACCATCATCCTTTTCAAAAGTTTGCATTTTGGTTGTCTGCACAAAATTATAATCATAGCATTTCAAATTTTTTTCAAAAAAATACTGTTTTGTGGTTTCTAAAACGATGCTTCTGTGTAGACAAAGGCTAAAACAATAAAAAATAACCTCTGTGTATTCTTTCACACCTGTTCTTTGCTAACTGTAACAAAATAAAATGACTTTAAATGACGGTTTGGAGTTTGTGACTCGTGTTTGCTGGAATAAAACTGAAGACTTACCGATGATTTGTAGCTGTGCCTTCAGCGGGTAACCATTGGAAGTGTTTGACTTGGTGACTCCAGTAGCCATGACATAGGGCTGGGAAGAGGACCTGCAGCAAAGAACAGAAACTATCACTGTGCTGACAAATGCGTTTCTTACTGCTGCAAAGCTGCAGCACAGAGATAAGATCACTTAGTGTCTTCAATTTGCAACAGAAAAGACTTGAAAGAGATTTAATTTTGAATACTAACAAGTAAGAAAATGAAAGCAAATTCTCATGTGCATTATCACCTAAAGCATCAACCGTTTTTATTTATGGCATAAAAATGGGCTCTAAATTACCTCTAATGGACATCTCAAATTTGCATTTGTATGCCTGAATTCCTGTTATTCGTGAAAGCACTATAGAGCTGTCATTTTTAAGCTATATTCATGGTGAAGAAAACAAAAAGACAGTCAAGTTATCCATCAGGTTCCCTGTGAGAAATGTACAGAAGTTGAACTATTATGGGATGTAACAACAGGGCACCAAAATGGGACAAAGACCAGGGTCACAGTCTGTATGTTTAAGCCACATTACACCATCATTCCAGCACCCTCAGCTCTGAAACCACTCTTTAAAAGTTTGTGTCTGAGAACCACTTAAATATACAAAAACTGCAAAAACCTAAAGGTGCATCATTTACACTGAAACAGATGCCTAATATATACTCTGAATTGCCTTCATCATTTAAAATGTCTGTCTGCTTTCAATGTACTCTTCATTTTCCAATATTTCTCATATTAAAATAGATTGTTGACTTTCAGGTAGAGAAATTGTAACATTATAATTATACTGAAAGAGATAGGAGAGTGAGTGCAGTTAACTCACTTAACTGCCTTCTCAGTTGTCAGACTTACTTTGACAAAGTGTTTTTTTGTCCATATCATCAATGATGACAATCCAGTTCAAACAACACTGCATTTCTTAGAACAAATGTGTCACTTAAGGGCAAAGCGAAAAGAATAGGGACACACTGGCACTGTGATCTCTCCTTGAATCTGGTTTATTACCTCAAAGAGTCTCTGAATAATGCATGTTCCTCACTCTACCTTGTGGAGAATGCACGGTGCAGTGCAGGAGAAAGTGAGCAGCTCCTGGGTAAACTTTCAGTCCGACTGTGGCTTTGATCTTGGTCAATAATTCATTGCAACAGCTGACACTGCAGCCCCACAAGAAGCCCGAACTTCTTTTGCAGATAAGGATGTTTGCTGAATATAAAAACCTTATGACCTCTTTTGATTTGGATTTATTTATTTGACTTTGCTGAAGAGCGTCAGTCGAGTATCTCAGTTTGCATTCTAATTGAAACTGCTCCTTCATCTATTGCTAAAAAGCTCTGATGTGCAGATAAACAACTTCACTGACACCAGAAACACGTGACACTTATAGAATTCTAAACAGCCGCAAGGCATAAACCCACCATACAATATGTTTACAACAACCATTCCTACCAGACAGCACTTCAGCTGACTGCTGACAGCAGGAGGAGGGTTATGTCTCCTACATGAACCCTCAGAAACCTGCTGACCCTAATAGAAAAGTTCTAAGGTGTGCCTTGAAGAAATGTGCAGAACAGCTGAAGGATGTCTTCAGTGAGGTTTTCTTTTTTTTTTTTTTTTAAATATCTTAGCAAAATTAGAGTGACAACCTGTATAATACCTGAGCCAACAAGCTTGTAACCTCAAAGATTATAGTCATGAAATTCTTTGAGTATTTTTTACATTGTTTTACAAGTTATGTTTTTGGTTTTCTTCAGTTTACATACAAAGCAACACCCCTTACATTGTTCTATCTTGAAAAGAAAAATACCAGGAATCCGTTAAATGATTTCAACAACGCAGTTCTCCCAGAAACTTCCTGATGGAGAGGCAGCAGACTGTCCGAGGTCGCAGCGCGACAATCAGAAGCACCACAATCAGCAAACGATAACCACAAGGATGTGTGCTGAGCCCTTTGTTGTTTACACTGCTGACACAAGACTTTTCTTACCCTTTCAGCACAAAACATCATCATCACGTTGGCCACGAAGAGCATAATTCTAAGCTTTATCACCAATGAAGATGAGTCAGCACATAGAAGAGGTGGAGTAGCTGACAGCCTGATGCAGAGCACACAGAGATATCTGCAAGCGATCATGACTGTTTAGAGGTGGAGAGGATCCGCAGCAGCAAGAGATAAAAGCTGTAGTCACAGATAAAACACAAGCATGTTTGTGTTTTCGCTACACTCGTTTATTTAGCTTACTAGCATGTTTGTATACGTCAGCCAAAGGTAGTCGGAGACGCTAGTCTTGGTCCCTGTTATTTTGTGGGTCGGAAGCTGGAAGGTTTGAAAACACTGAGTTAAAACATTGATCAGGTTAGCCTGACGGTTGAATGAAAGAACAACAGCTAAAGTTAGAAAGACTCAGAAGTGCCTTTACTTCCTCCACAGACTAAAAGGGCAAAGTTACTAACTCAATTCATGATCATAATTTACAGCCCTGAGTCATAACAGCAGTGAACAGACTTCCCATTCCCATTATTTAATTCAGGTGGGAATAAGGTGCCTCGGGCCTGGCTTGGAAGCGTTGTGCGAAGTGGCTGCTCACTGCATCTCATCCGGTTTGGAAACAGTACAGCAAAAAGAAACATAAACTGTGCAGAACAGAAAAACTGCAAAGAAAATCACAGGTGTCATCTACACATGACTTATACACCCAGTGCTGCATTCACAGAGCAGAATAAATCAGAAGAAACTCCACTCACTGACTCCTACCTGCTCATGGCTGCTCCCTTCTGCAGGGGTCGTGAACGTGCACAAAAGATTTGGCAATTATTTCCACCAGATGCCCTTCCTGTTACAACCTGGACTTGAACCTGCACCCGCAGGATTACAAGACTGAGCACCAAGCCCCCGCAGCCCCTGAAGTCAAGACAGAAGAGGCAAAACAAAACCAACTTGGCTCCTAAACAGCTTTTCATTTCACAAAATAGGAGAATGCAAAACTGCTCATTTTGCACTTCATTATTTCTCTTTGTTATCAATTCTCTTTAAGCCTCATGCTGTAAACTTGCTGTTTTTTCTTAGTTTCATCTTATTATTTATCAACCAATCTTATTTCTTGTATTGCTTTTTATTTCTATTAGATGCACATTAGTTGTGGTAAAGACTGACGCGTTAAACACCATTTCGTTTGTGCATCATACATAAAAATCAAATAAAACCTTCTCATCTGCTCGCTTTGAATATCAGCTATCAAACATTTGATTTTACAGGTAACACCTTGCTAACATCATCGTGACTAATGTATGTCTGCAAAACATACTTCCTCATGATCAGTATCAGAAAAGGGCCAAACAGGTTCCTAAACTTCAAATAGAAAATCCTCCCACTGGAATGCTTTTCGAAGAAGCAAAAGACATTTTACTCTAAACGGAATGTAAAATTTGTGGGCCGTTTTTTGCATACACATAAAGAATTATTTCATATCACTTGTGTATGTAAGTAAAAATTTATTTGTATAGCACATTTCAGAAGAAAGGCATTCAAAGTGCTTTACCAAACATCAGTAAAATCATTACAATAATCAAAATGTGTGCAAAAACTAGTTCCCTTACATAATTTAAAATGGTATTAATAATGATTTGTAATTATAGACCAGAAAAAACAAAATGTAGCAAACTTTGACTTTAGCAATAATAGAGCTTAAGTTTTTAAAAGGCATAAGAGAACAACAGGAAGCATAATAACCAAGAATCTTTAAATGACGTTGTATGACAGGTGCGGTCGGGTTACAGTCACAATAGTCCTTGGTCAGCAAAAATATTTCTTTTAGCTTGTTTCATGACGTGAACGATCACCATCAACATTTAGGTTCAGTTCTTCCTACATGTCAGCTCGATTTAGGAAATACACAAAGGTTCCAGCTATTAAATCTGTCACTTTCCCCCTCTACCTCACTTCTCTGGGACGCTAAACTCAAAAACATTACATAATTTGGTCCAACTGGGACTGTATAATGTGCTAACTAATTTAGCCGAGCAGCGGGAACAGTGCGTCCTGGTAGAATAAGGACTGCCACAATCCTCAATAGCAGCTTTATTTGCTGGGGGGGGGGGACGGTGTAATTTCTGGAGCCGCTAAGTACGTGTTGAATGTCAGCTGGTCGCCAGGTCTGACAACCTGCTGCCATCTCACCCCGGCTAACTGCTGGCCTGTGTCATCATGGCAGGCTGGGAATCCCAAAGTCCGACGACAATAAAACGAAACGTTGCGCAGAAAGATGCCGTTCATGGGTTAAAACTTACCCAGATCCAAAGAGAAGTGGTAGAATGTATCCGGTAACACTGTTATATCCTCCCAGCCCTCCTCCTACGGGTTGTTTTGGTTTAAGTCCGGTTTTCACTTCAAGGAAGAAGAAACTTCCACCATCTTCGTAGGGTCCCGTCACGTGACCGAAACAAGGTGGGGCGCATGCTACTCTGCCTTCGCGCTGTGATTGGACGGGAACGCAGTCAGGATGGACCAATGGGCGTGCAGTAAACATGGTGATGCGTTTACGTGAACTGGGTTTGTACAGGTCTGACGCTGTACTTCCTCCGGTTTCTGAGGAAGACTTTTTTTTTTTTTTTTTAAGAAACCGTTATCGTGTATGTATTCTGAAAATATTTTAGGTTATCAAATGAGATATATTTAATATTTAACGGAATTAACATAACAAAAAGACTTAAAAATAAGTTTAAAAAGGTTTGTTCACCCAACTAATAATAAATATTTTACTGCTTCACGACCCCTTAAACTATGCATCCAGTGAAGAAAACTTGGTAAGCAGCAAAATTTTACTTCTGTCTGTAAACAATAAATCTGTAACATTTTTGAGTGATATCAAATTATTAGGTTTGGCAGATTGTGATCCAACTGCGACCAGCAGATGGCGTTGTTTTATTATAATTGTGGTTATAGAAACCATAATTGAAAAAAAAATAACGTAAAGGCGTGAAGATTGAAAAATCTTATTATAAACAACCTATAAAACATTATAAGTAATGCTTTTTTAATCAAGAAAAATAAATCAAACCTAGGAAAGTCACTGTAATAGCGCCCCCAAGTGCTTAAAAACAACAAAGTAAATGCAAAATCCTGTTCAGTTCCGACATGTTTTATTTTGAAAGTGCTTACAGGAAATGTGCGTTTAGTTTGCTGGGCTTGACTGCTGCAGCTGAGTGGATGGGCTTGGTCAGTGTTCATAGAAAGGCAGCATGAGACGCTTCTCCGTTCGGACCATGCAAGCGTTGGGTTATTTGGAGGAAACAACAGTTTGACATTTCACTCAGAGAAAAAGGTAAGCCACAAATCTCAGCTCCCGATGGAATAGTTCAACTTTGATTTATTGCTGTTGGTGTGAAGCTTTACTTGAAAGTACAGCAGTCTTGTAAAAAAAAAAAAAAAAAAGTGCCCATATTTAAATCTCAAGATGCAATCCTGCTTTATTCATGTGAGAAAATAACCTAAGCACAGCTAAAATGTTCAAACTGTAAATAAACGAATTAAAATGCAACTTTTATGTCCCCAATCTAACCAATAAAGGAATATATTTACTATGATGTCTAATAAAAGTATAAATGTAAGTATGTAAATAGCTTATGGGGGGTGGAACTGCTTTTTTCTGTGTGTAGCTGGAAGTCCTATAGGTTGGGAACAGGTTACACCCACAGCTGGGCTCCTGCCTGCTTCTATTATTGCATTTCTAAGTAGCGTAGGATTGGAATAGAATAGTACCTTTGTGATAATCTCCATTCATGTTAAACATGGCAGATGAAGGATGAGTCGTCTGTCAGCATCAGTGAGCTCAGAGGAAGCCGGCAGGATGACATTTGATCATGAAGATGGCTGTGATTTAATGCTTTATTTCATTAGTTACAGTTCAAGTGATCAACTTCTGCTAGAAGCAGTTTTTAAACCCACAAAGGTCCATTTAAAACAGCACAACAATCAGAAAACAGCTGAAGGTGTCAGTTTTTGATGAATAACTAAAGAAATTGCATTTTCTGTAAAAGTGCAGCGTGAATGCTGAATGACTTTGCTGAAATTTGCTAAAGAAGCTGAAACTGAGCTTTTAAAGGTTAAAAAAGAAGCACAACACGCTAAAACCTAAAAGGATAAAAACACAGGCCAAAAGCTAAAAAAAGCTAAATGTTATATAAAAGCCAGGAGTATCAAAATGCTAGCTAAATGCTGCAAGTAGCAAAAAGCTACCTAGAAGTAGCAAAACAGCAGCTAAAAGCTAAAAGTAACATAATGCAGCTGAAAGTAGCAAAACAATATCTTGAAGCTAAAAGAGGCAGAAGGCTAGGTAAAAACAGCAAAAGGTTACCTAAAACTAAAATGAGCTAAAATCTAAAACAAGCAAAATGTTACAAAAAAGCTGAAAGTTGCAAAAAAATAAAATTAGCAGAACAATAGCTAAAAGCTAAAAGTAGCAGAACGGTAGTTAAAAGCTAAATTAGCGAAATTCTCACTAAAAGTAGCAAAAGGCTCCCCTAAAAACTAAAAGTAGTAAAACAGTAGCTAAAAACATCAAAAGTCTGTCTAGAAGCTGAAAGTAGCAAAAGCTGGCTAAAAGCTAAATGCAGTAAAAGGCTAGCTAATAGCCAAAAGTTACAAAGGGTAGCTAAAGAAGACACAAACAGAGGAAGTAAGCTGAAATAGAATTTAAAGAGAACAACATTGTTGAAGGAACTGATGTGATCTCAGTGTATTTTTTATTGGGAAAATATTTGTAAATAAAATTAGATATTTTTAAAAGTATTAAAGTTACAGAAAACAAAAGTCATAGCAACCCCATCGCCTGAATGAGCTGAACGTTTGGATAATGAATGGCTAAAATGGCAAAAAGGATGCAGAAGTAGTTAAATTACATAAAACATTTGGAAAAATGAACATTTAGGAAAACAACAGCGTAAAATCTGAACCCGTGTCCACACAAACTAAAATAGGCCACCTTCTCGTTTGACCCTGGGTAAAGTTATTGTTTATTGAGGTACATGAGCACATTCAAGATTGCTTTCTGCAGAGCTGATGTGCTGACAAATGCTTTGTTATTTTTCTCCTTCGTATTTGCATTTCTCCCAGGTGATTTTCATGTGCGTCTACATGCACATTAGCAGTCACCAAACAGCTCCTTACAGACTGGGAGGATTCGCTCTCTTTAGTCTGAGTGACTTCATGTTACAACCGCATAAGAGCGAGGTCCTTATACGCACCGTTAACATATTATACACTCTGCGTAAGACTTGCTCAATTTATTTCAGTGTCTTCAAACTTTGAAAGCAGCTCTTTCTGTCACGGTAGGAGGCATTTATTATTTAGCTTGGTGTGCTTCGAATCTTCAGCCGTTTGAGTGAAGTATTTCCAGTCTTGAAACCAGAATACTCACATTCACGACACGGATCTTAGACGAGCTTGACTTTTGAATACCTCAGTTTCTTGAACTCTGGAGTCTGACTCTGCATATGCTCGTGGGAAACTTTTACACCCCCCCACCTCCCCTCTCTCCAGCCAGTGTCCCTCTGTGTCTTTTACTGGAACAGCCTGCTCTTGCCAGGAAGCTATCAGTATATTAATAGGTGTTTTGGCCGCTGCTTTGGTCGCCCCCACCCACGCCCAGCTCGCTGTCCAGTTTTCAATAACACAAGCAACCCAACGAGACCCTCTCCGCTCTCTGTCAAAGTTAGTGAAAAAAAAAACAAACCTTGAGCTTATTTTAGCCTCAGTGGTAGATAACTGATATATTGGGTTGCTATCTGTATGTAAATAATGGCTGCAGAGGTGCAGGAGTTGTAACTAGACTGTCAAAATCATTTAGCATGACGAGAAATTATAGGGAAATTAAATATTTACTTTATTTTTTATCTTTTTTATATACATATTTGTGCAGCAAGATGTAAAACAGAGCAAGCTAAAGTTTGTGCTTATAAAGACCATCATCAGGGAGATGTTCTATCTCAGGAAGATGGGTAGAAAACTGAATGAAACAGAATCAGAGTCGATCATTTTGGTTGTGATGGTGTCAAGCTGACCATGTTTGAGAAGAATGTCAGGCTGCCATACTAACAATTTCATTACAGTCTCTGTTTTTTTTCGGTTGTTATTCCTGGCTTCAGCTCTCAGCTATTTATCGCTGAAATGAAAAGATGGAAAGATAATGCCTGTTGCCCATGTCTGTGTTTGTTTGTACATTTAGCAAAATACCTCATGAATCACTGAACAGTTTCCAAGGAAACCTTCAGAAATTAATCACTCGATGGACAAATACAACTGATTAATGTTTGGAATCAACCTGATTCAAGATGGCTGCTACAGCAAAGCAATCATAGTAAATAGGAAAACAGTTATAGCTCAATCAATTTTACAGATCATGAGCTAAAATTTGGTGTGGTAGTAGCTGAGGCTGATTCTCAGCTTTTACTCTGAGCTCTAACTGATTGTGGGAGATCTCTTTTTAAAACTTTGCCTTCAACTATTGGACTCAACTCCGTCTGTCTCCTAGCAAAATATCCCATGAGCCACTGGACAGATTTTAGTCAAACCTTTATAAAGTAAACATTGGGTTGATATCTTTAACTGATTATCTTTTGAACACAACCCAATTCAAGATGGCCGTCACAGCCAACTGACCTTAGAAAACACAAAAATGCCTCTAGCAGATATTGAGCTAAAAGTTGGTGTGGTGGTAGCTGACAGTCGTTTACAACACATACACATACACTGATCAGATTATATCAGATAAGGCTCATGTTATTTTCAACTTTTGACCCCAATGGTTATAACTCCCGTCGTTTCTCAACATAAGATGACCTTAGTCTAAAATTCTGGCATGAAAGGTGGTGAGTGATATGTATTCAAGGAATGCTGGGCCTGTAATTCATGGCTGAGTTTGTGTTCGGTTGGTTAGAAGACCCTTTTTCATTCTGCCCTTACTAAGCTGCTTTTACAGACTTATGAAAAATGAAATGAAAAGAAAAGAAAAGGAGGTTCACGTCGTGGCGATGCTCCAAAGTGGAAAGGCTATTTTGAATCTGACTATGGGAACATAGTCAGATTGTAGTTACTCATAGCGTACATGTACAGCTCAGTGGCTGTAAATCCTGGTACCGACTCTTCAGTGATTCACAGGATCAGACTGTGTTAAGAGACCATTTTTAATAGAAGTTAAACTCAGAAGCACTGGAAAGTATACACTCGGGATTAAAGATCCTCCATCAGTCATTAGCAACAACCAACACAGATCAAATGCAGAATACACAAACCCAATAGTAATTTGTATTAGACTTTTTTTTAAGAAAGATATTATATAGGCCTATATTTTTTAAATGTTTGACTTAAATATTGCATTTAAAGCATCCGCACAAGAGATCCCTTCAGAGAGTCCTGCCCTGTGGTAGTTTCATAACAGGATTATGTGTCTTTCAGAGTCTTTACCTTTTAAGGCTCTCAGTATTTTGTAGCATATTTACAGTGTAGTCAGGTTAAGTTGAATGTTTTTTTAGTTTTCAACAGCAGCAGCAGGCAAATGATTTCAGCAAAACTGCATTAAATGACAAATTAAATGACTTGCTGGTGAAGAATTATAAGGGTGAAAGTTTCTTTCTTTTTTCTGTGTTTTTCATGTTCCTCTGACAATGGCTTATTTTTAACCCGTTGGGCCCTTAAAAAGTGGAGAGCTGAGAGGAGAGAGGAAGTCAGTGCAAGTGAAGATAATCATGTCCTCCACAGCCTTCACCCTTCCTCCACCTTCCCTCTCATACACACGGTTTGTGTTGCTTTTCTGGTGTCCCCCAAATGAAATGCAAACAAATATACAGAATGTGTGAGCGTTTGCACACCGTCATGAACCACACACACACACACACACACACAAACAGAACTCACGTACTTCTCCGTCCCAGGAGAGCAGCTCAGTGAAGGAGCTGTGACAGTCTGACCTTTACAGAAGTCAATAAGAGCAACTCAGCGGAGGGAACTTGTGAAACTGTAAAGATCCGTCTTCTGTAAAGTTAAAGCTGAATCTAGACTGGTAGCTAAAACCACCAAAACTATGCAGCTGAATGAGACAAAGTGTCATGCCCAAGGCCACTTCAGCACACTGCAGGGGCTGGGTATTGAACCCCAACCCTCCAATTGGAAGACAACCACCTTACCCACTGGGCCAAGCCACCACAAAATGGCGGAAAAAGGATAGTTTTTATATATGTTGTAGATTTCAGCATTTTATTTTTAAAAATTCAATCAAACCATCCATCCATATATCCATCCATTCCCAGGCCATAAAGGATACATAATCCCTGCAGCAAGTTCTGGGTCTGTCCTGGGACATCCTTCCAGAGGGATGTGCTCGGAAAACTTCTACTCTACTCTGAGCACCCCTCGTATGATGGAGCTCCTCACATTGTTTTGAAGGCTGAGCCTGACCACGCTCATTCATGTCCATAGGTGAGCGTTGGAACACAGTAAACCGGGAGTTCCTTCTCCACCTCAGCAGACCAGAACAACACCCTCAGCTCTGAGAACGAGGCCCCGATTCGTCGATCCATCTCCCACTCCATTCCTTCACTTATTTCATGAACAAGACACAGAGATGCTTGAACTGTTCCGGTAGGCAGAGACTCATCCCCAACCCGGAGGGAGCATTCCACATTTTTCAGGTTGAGGACCATGACCAAGATGCCAACAGGTTTGGGAACCTCAGGGTCTCAGTCAAACCACGTTTTTCCAAAAGGAAAGTTATTTTTTCCTTATCAGTCATTTTGAATTCCAACTGAATCATCTTGAATCACCACCACCAGGTCATCATTAGTTCCAGGCTGTAAACATGAAGATATTAATAATGTTTATTGAGAAATAATACCTAGCTATTTTAGTTTTCTTCAGAGCATTTTGCAGACAGTTATTCCTCTTTTGTATGAACCGTATTTGTACTTTATGTAAAGAATTTGATCATGCTAACACACATACAGACTCACATAGTTTGGAGGTAGAATAATCAGTTAACAGAAAATGGACTAGCACCAGTTCCCCATAATTAACTGTTAGATTCTGGTTGCTCAGTTTGAAATAAATGTTGTTGCTCCATCTTGTTTCTGTTTCTTTAATTTTATCTCTACCACTCCCATCTGCAGCACAGCTGCCTGCAATTATTCTTCTGAACAGTATTTGTTTTAGTTATCTTAACAGCAACATTGTTATATTATGCAGACATTTTTTTCCCACTTTTGTAGAAGACAGTAACAGAAGTGTTCCTGCCAGCTGTGAAAGCTGAAAGCTTTTATTTCTGTGTCTTTGTTGTGTTTTTATCCCTCAGTTGAACTTGAGTGTTTGGAATTTTTCAACGCTTCCCAAATGCTTCTGCATCTAATTATAGCAGAAAAAATTAAGTCAACCTATTGTCAAAGTCAAATGGAAACACAAACATTAAACATTTAATTTAATAACAGAAGGCTTGCTCCAAATGACTCAGTAATGACCTTCAGGCTAAACCTCTCTTTAAGACACAGCAGCATCTGCAGTTCATTTTAAAGGGTGAAAGGCAAAATAAGCCTAATTAGCAAAACATCAACATTTAGAGTTCATTACTTCGAATTATAACCAGTTATAGTAACATGTACAGTTATGTGGAAAAAATTGAGGCCTACAATAGTTAAGCAAACATGGGCGTAGAGTAGGAAGGTGATTGCCTGGAATACTAAAACGAAACCTCATAATTTATTCATCCTATGTATTTTGTTTTTCTCCTGTGAATAACTGAAGTCAGCTTTATTTCTATATCACTTGTCAAACACAAATTAAAGTGCTTAACAAAAACAAACCAGGCATAAAAATAAAAAAAACAATAAAAGACAACAAAACAACACAAAAAATGTGTAAAGTTTGGAAAAACTGCAATAACAATAAAGTAGTTAATGATTTTGGTTTTAAAGATTTGCAGTAAAGCAATAAATCAAGAATCAAAACAAACAATACACAATAAAAATGATTAAAACAGGAAAATCAGTGAAATAGATCAGTTATTTGATGAAGAAAAATTTCATCAGTATTTTTTTTAAAACACTTCAAAACTCTTTTTGTGTCTCAAAGTTCATAGATGGAAGTTTTATTTAGTGCTGAATATATGATGATGTTTTTAAGCAAGAATAATTTTAAATCACAAACTGATTTTGATTCCAGGAATGATTGAATAAAATTAAATCAGGTGCTCGGATTATTAAAGCTTTTCACATAAAAATAGCAAATACCCACCAACAATTAAAAGCCGTAAAACATTTTGATCAGACATATGAACAGATATTTGGAGTATTAGTCATATATTAAGGTTGAAAACATAAATTTATTGAGATTTGACCATAAATGTCCAAATCATATTCACTGATATAAATGTTTACTGCTTTTATAATATCATATTATTACAATACTGTTAGCTAATAGTTACAATATTTATACATTTGAATGTTTTCTCTCTTTTTCTCCTGTTTTTGACTTTTCATCCTCTGTTAGCTAACTTAGTTTTAGTGAAACCAGGCACCGTTTTCAGCCTAATGTTGAGCTACTGACCTAATGTAACAATTAAAGTCTAAAAGGTCATGCCTCTGTGATTTTAAGCAGAAATTAGTGCAAGACTTACAGAGACGCCACCTTTTTTTTTTCTTTTTTTTAAACCGACTATTACCTCAAAAGAGCGGAATGCAGTGAGGCGGTGAGACATGCTGCACTGTCTTCTCTCCGTCTTACAGGTCTTGTCAAATGTTTCTGCTGATTAAATCACTTCTCCTTTTCCTGCCCACACAGCCCTCTGTTTACATATAAATGACCTTCATGTGGAAGACATCATCATGGAATTCTGGGAAATGTAGGCGATCATATTTGATTTACAGAGGCAGAGGCAGCTTAAAGGAGGGAGGAGGATCATAATTGGACAGTCTTTATTCTTATATTGTAAACATTAATGAACTATAAGTCCAATTTAATTTAAATCAGTTTACCAGGTTTTAGGTACCAACGTGTGAGACGGTTCAGTTTTGTTCATTTCCGGAGTCTGAGATTAAATTTTCTGTGACCCAACTTATACTGAATTCTGCAGTCTTGTACATGTGGCCTTAGGGGAGGAAGCTGTTTGTCATGTAGGATGTGGGTCGTGTTCTGGTTCATTTGAGCTAATTGTTCCATGTCTCCTGCATGTGCCTTTAAGTGTATTTTTCCTCGTTGGGTCAAACCAAACAATCTTTTGGCGTCAATTAGGCTTTTTTTTTTTTATACAAAGCCTTCTAGATTGACCATTAGACCATTTATAGATTTTTAAAAGAAATCATCCATCCATCCATCTGTCCATCCATTTATCCATCCAACCATCTGCCCACTCACAAATATAGTTGTTTGTAATGTACCATGCCGACCTAATCAGAGTAGTGCATGTTTTTCATCCCCTCCACCCTCCTTGCAGAACACACATCCAGTGAAACATCCCAAACCTCAAGCTCTCTGACTGCAGTGAAAAATTTGATGGCACTATAAAAAGTTCATTCTCGTTTATTTATTTTTAATAGCAATCTGCTGCAGTCGTTGATGACTTTCTGCTGTTATTTTGTTGCTTTGGTAAGAAAGTGCGCCTCCTCCATGTGGTGAACTTGAGGCTCCATTTTGTTTCCACAGCTGTGACCAGACATGCATTCCAGTTTGACAATGACTGTCCCCAGATTGTCTAAACACGACTGTAGAGAAAGAATCAGGGCTCCTTTAAAGGAAAATATTGCACTATGGAGGAATTATCAACACAGATACCAACAATGACCGACATGTCATTTGTAAATCGTGTTTGCTGTTGGTAACACTAAAAGAGAAAGTGTGGGAATGTTGTAATGGGCAGAGACACTGAACGTGACTGTTGGGGAGATTTAAAATTGTACTAAAGCAGAAAATATATGCAAAGGAAATTCAGACGTTTGGTTGGTGTAGTTTGAGAGCTGTTGATGCCCTAAAGGTGCCTACTTAGCTAAACTGGTTGTGTTGCTTATTGCAAATAGTTTGGTTTCATAGAACTTGACTCGATATTGGAAGAAATTACTCAAATTTTCAACTGCAGCATCATCGAACTCTGAGTGTTTGTGACTAAGTGACCAGTGAGCCCTGCGGCCTCATTTTGTGCAGACAGTTTTTAAAAAGGAGTCTAGCTGTGATAAGGTGCCTTACGTCAATTTTCTGTCTCAATATTTTTGTTTTTATTATCTCTGTAACATTACTTAGCATCACCATCATTATAGACATACCAAGAACAAAAAGAAAAGGATAAAAAGTGAGAAATCCTGCTGTTCCAGCTGGACCTTGTGTAGCATTTATGGGCGACACTAGAGCACACCAAAGGCTGCCAACATGACACAATATGTGAAGATGTTGTATCTTGAGTTCATAATGACCTAACAATTGGTGCTCATAACAGACGGCACAGCTTTCATTGTTGGACTCTTGATGAATGGAAGCGCAGATCATAATGTTTTGTGTTATTGTGTGTCACACTTACACTGGCAGAACCTCCAACGTGAGTTCAGAGGAAAAGATGTCATTGTGTAATTTGTAACGCCATGTTTCCTCCCACAGTCCAAACACACTCAGTTGCAGATTAAAGTGCTGTACTCATTGACATGCCTTGATGGGGGCAAGTATGATCATATAAGTGTGTATCTTTCAAAGTAAGAGTAGTTACTAAATATATAAGTTCTGCTCTCACAACGCTAAGATTAAATATTCGGCAGCTGCAAAGAATTTTTGTAGCTCGTTTACCTGCATTTAGAAATAGTGTTTAAAGATAGTATTTAAGATTAAAAGTGATATCAGTTGCATTTGTTACATTTTACTTTTAATTACATTTGAACTATATTTAACTTTTAGCTACAGTTTTACTAATTGTAGCATTTAGCTATGGTTTGCTCATTTTAGCTTTTAGCAACAGTTTTTGCTGATTTCAGCATCTGCTCTGCTTGTTTTAGCTTGAATAATTCACTGAACAATTCACTCTTCAACAAGTTTCAGTGAACTAATTTAACACTTGGCGTTTACACTTCATTTTTTTTTACAGAAAATGCATTTCATCTAGTGCTGCATGTACATTTTGGAGATTGTTGTGTCACTGGGCAGCTCATTAAACTTGAAATCTCAGAGGGGATTTGCTGCCCTTTTACCCCAAAATAATAATAATAAACACACATCTGTTCCCGTGACCCTGAGTGGACAGCAGAGAGGAATGACTGCTGGAACATGAACTTCCTGTCCCCATAGATGAGAAAATACACATAATGTAAATAAACTTTACCCAGTGTTATCATAAAATCAGAAGGACCTGAGGTTGGATTACAAAATTACATCTATAAAAATACTTTACATTTAATATATTACAGCACAACCTAATGATGTGTATTATGTGTTCGTGCACCTTGCTTTAAATAATTCATGTGTGACTTTGTCTCTGTCCTTTCCCCACTTTTAGAGACATGTGGAGGAGCCTCACACTCACACTGATGATATCCTTGGCACTGGGCACAGAAGTGAGCACAGCTTTATTTATTTCAGGAAGATAATGTGCCTTGAATTACTCGTAGGACTTTGTGGCAGTGTGATGTGATGGACATATGATCTCTGTCCAGGTTTCCCAGTTTCAGGATGTCGAGTTGTTGCTGACGGTAGAAAAGACGGAGGAGTTGCAGGAGAACTTCAGCGATATATCGGTCTTATTTGGGGATGCAAGACATCAGATCTTGGCGGCCCAGTTTGAGTGCTACCTGAAGATGATCACAGATCCACTTCAAATGGAAAATGGTGAGAACATTCATATGTATGGCCATAATTTATTTTTTGTGGAAGGCAGATGAAGTTTTTGTGTAAATATGATAAATATATATTTTTAAAAAAGTTACTTTATCTCAAGTATGTCAGGCTAAATTGAAATAAATAAATAAACAAATTTAAAGCCTAGCATTCCTTGAAGGAATGCATATCGCCCGCTGCCTTTCATACCAGAGTTTTAGACTAAGATCATCTTGTGATGAGAAGGGACTGAGTTATAGCTGTTTTGGTCAAATCTTGTAAATTATATTATGCACAATCATGTGATATTGCAAGATTTTGCATAATCTGTTACAGCTCAAACTGAGGGTGACTCTCAGCAAACACTACACTAAATGTTAGCTCAGTATCTCTAAAATTTATCGAGTTATAGCCTTCTTTATGTATGCTAAGGTGGATTAGCCATGGCGGCCATCTTAAAGTTGATTGACTCTAAATGTTAATCAGTTGTACATCAAGTGATTACTATCTGAGAGATTCAATAAATTCTGTCCAGTGGTTCATGAGATATTACACAGAGTTCAGTCCAATAGCTACGGTTGATTAACTGTGGCAGCCATCTTGAATTGGGCTGACAAAAAGTAATCAGTTCCAGTTATACACCCAATGACTTCTTTTGTAAAAGTTTCATTAAAATTTGCCCACTGATTCATGAGCTGTATCACCCAGTATTTACATTATCGCCCTTTCACCTTCAGACTTTGAATAACCTGCAGAAAACACAAAGAAAGGAGTTCCACACTCCAGAGTGAGATGATTTCTTTGAAAAGTTTTATTAAATAAGTAAACTTTCTGGGCCCTCGAGCCGTTCTCAAGATTGGTGGTCATATTTACAAACAGCTGAAACTGGCAGGCAACTTTCAGAATTTGATAGGATTAATAATTTAAATTATCCATTAAACAATGGTGTGTTATATTTAAATAAACTGCATCTCACCACAGCTTGCACTAACAGAACTTGTCAACAATGGACGGAAGCCTGCTGGTACCCGGTCACACACAGCGGCATGTTGGGAAACGCTGCACAAAATAACATTTCAAAGGCAATAAATGGGAGCAGCGTGGACTGAGAAGGAGACAAAGGGCGAGTTTCCTTTCTTTCAGATTGACTTCCTCTCCAGCTTTTTCTCAGTCTCTTGCTCCTTGTGGGTGCACACACTGTAACATGTTGGAAGGTGGAGTAAGTGATGCGTTTAAAGGTTCCCGTTGCAAACAGCAAATATTAAACAAATGTAACATTGTTTACTGAAAGCTTTCTTAAACATTTAGGTTTACTTTAGGATCAGACGGTGCAATTTTAAAAACTATAAAGGACCTGTAAATGTCACACACAGTGCAAGCTCCATATTATAAAATCACGAGAGCAATCTGTGGCAGAGTGTGTTACGTAAGATTTAATAAATCCCCGACTGTGCAATTTCCTGTGGTGGTGGAATCATGTCACACAGATTCAACAAAGATACGAGTCCAACAATAAATACTTCAGTTTTTAAACTAAGATCATCTTAGGATGAAAAATGACAGAGTCGAGCCTCAGCTCAACACTTTGTGCAAAATCTTTGCTTAAAACCTCGACATTAACTGACGGAGTCAACCCTGTTTGTCTGTTAGCAAAATATTTCATAAACTACTGGACTGATTCCAATGAAACTCTGAAGATAATTATATTCTGAACATCTACAACTTTTGAAGTCAACCCAATTCAAGAGGGCCACCACAGTTAATCAGCCTTAGCCTAAACAGAAATGGCTGTACCTCAGAAAATCTGATAGATATTGAGCTAAAAGCTGAGAGTCATTCACAACACGTACACCAAGCGCTAACAGGTCGTTCAAGACTTTCTCAATCACACCCACGCACACACACACACGCACACACACACACACACACACACACACACACACACTCACACACTCAGTGAAGTGTAAATGCCATGTCCTCTGCAGGTCCGTACTGTAACCGTACGTGGGACGGCTGGCTCTGTTGGGGAGATTCACCACCAGGGACTGCCTTGCAGATGTGTCCTACATACTTTATCGACTTCGACCCCTCTGGTGAGGCTTTCAATTTACAAACGCATATTTCCAGAAAATGTTATTTTGTATTAACTGGGTAAGTAGATTTAACACTCTCAGTACAGTGGGCCTTTGTTCAAGAACGATTTATATCTTATAACAGAAAAAGTGTCCAAAGTGTGTAACCCTGATGGCCAGTGGTTCCACCACCCAGAGAGTAACAGAGTCTGGAGTAATTACTCACTGTGTCAGACCCACACCAAAGAAAAACTCAAGGTAAAATGTCATGCTGTCAGACTAATGTGTCTCTGATTTTTTGTTCTCAGTTAGTTTGGCTCTCTTGACTGAATTTCAATGGCTACATTTTGTGAAATCAGAACACCTCTTAGCAGATCTCTGTGTACCATGAGTCCGTTCATAAAAGCATGACGAGCATGATGCTGTTTCTCTAAGCACCCCTGGTCCAGTTTATTTACTTTCTATACAAAAAATTTGGAAGCAAGAAATTCAACACTGAGTTCATGATAAAAAAAAATGAAACAAAACCTAAAACAGCTTCAGGTCAGAACCCAACAGGATTTAATGACAGATGCTGATATCGGATACTCAAAAGTTGCATGAGCTTGGGCAGCTTAACCTGACCAAAGTCCAGTCTTGACTTTATTATACTGACGTGTGAACACTTTAATGAACACCAGTGACGATAATCTATAGCTAACAAGCTTGTTCCTCTTTGCTTTGCTAAAGTTAGAATTCCTCAAAACCCCTGCAGGATAAAAGGCTCGCAGAACACGTTTGCATGCCTTGATTTGTCTTTTTTCAAAAATAAGGTGCAATACAACACTAAGTTAGCCTTCTAAATATTTTTGTCAATTCATCTAAATTTATGGCCAAAATACTTTTTTTCTTTTGCTTTCTGCTTGCTGAGCTTTTTCGTGCAACTTGCTGTCCTATGATGGTGTAAATCTTTAATTTTTAAATAAAATAACAAATGATGGAGAGTAATTTTAATTGTCGTAAATTTTTGTCCTGCAGTTTGCAATGAGTATCTACTATCTGTCTTTGGTGGGTCACGGTCTTTCTATTATCTCCTTAATCATCAGCCTGATCATCTTTTCCTTTCTAAAGTGAGTCAAGTAAGAATTACACAACAATAAGTATGTATAAATTCACATTTTTCAGCAACTATTTAATTAAATGGTTTTAAAGTAGCTCAAGACTACTGATATTCAAACAGTGTGAAGTTAAGTTGATGTCTGAGTTCTGATCTTTCTGTCTGTTACAGTAGTCTTAGCTGCCAGAGGATCTCCCTCCACAAGAACACGTTCCTGTCCTTCATCTTGAACTCCATCGTCACCATAATGTTTCTTTCAGTCACTGTGGCCAATAACAAGACTATAAGTTCCAGCAACCCTGTAAGCCTCTGAATTCTGCTTCTTTTACAGTCTCTTCTACAGTATTGCCAATTTTATCTGCTGATTTTAGCTTTAGTTTTGTCTGTTTAGCCTCTTTTAGCTACAGTTTTGCTAATAATAGCATTTGTTTTGCTACTTTTAGCAACTGTTTTGCTAGTGCTCTGTTACTTTTAGCTTTTGCCTGCTACTGATATTTGCTACTTTTAGATTCTAACTACAGTTTTGCCAATTTTAGCTTTAAGTGCTATTTGTTTTGCCTCTTTTGGCTACAGTTTTGCTGATATTAGCATCAATTACGCTCACTTTAGTTATGGTTCTGTTAACTTTAGCTACTGTTCTGCTGATTTTAATTTGAACTCAGTTTCAGCTTCTTCAGCAGATTTCAGCAAAGTCATTCAGCTCTCAGCATTCACACTTCATTTTCACAGAATATTGAGTTTCTTTAGTGTCTTTTCCCTTTTTTATTGTCTCTGTCAGGTAAGCTGTAAGGTTCTGGCTGTTCTAAATCAGTATACAACTATTTCCAACTATTTCTGGATGCTATGTGAAGGCATCTACCTCCACACGCTCATCATAGTGGCTGTCTTTGTTGAGGAACAGCAGCTCTTCTGGTACTACATCCTGGGATGGGGTAGGTTTGGTAATTAAGATATATTATCATCTCTTCCAGCACTAGTGTCTTCACACAAACAAATCTCTAAATGCTGAGTGTGTGAAAATAGGCTATAAATACTATTTCTTACAATATAGATATTTAAATCTCATTAAAGCAGACAATGAACCTGTTAAAAGTTGTTTTTTTTAGTTTATTTGGAGTTTTTCAAAGCTTCAGCATGTTTCCTTGAATTACAACACCTCTAAATGTTTAAAATGATCTACATTTGCAGTACGTGTCTATCTGTATTTTAGCCTGATTTTGTTCCACTGACAGCATCAATTTTCAACATAATTCAGCACAAAGATGTAACCTTGACAACTGAATGTACCTGTCCTTTGATAAGTGGGCTTTTCAGGAGAAGCTGTCATCCAGCCTTTCTGTGAAGCCTCATTCAATCAGCTTTTATGGGTTAAAACACAAATCTTTAATGTCTCCAAAAGGCTCTTATTTTTATACCTTTATCTATAGTATTCCTGCACATACATAACGTGAGGTGTGTCCTATATGTTACTATTCTAAATAACTACAACTCACCTATGATTTAAAGCCTAATCTAGTTTATTTATGACCTTTGAGGTGTCATTATTTCTAAAAACCTTCTGTTTTCTTTGTTTTGACTCTTTATTCTATGTTCTGGTTGTGTTTAATTCATGATATTATACTCTCCAGGTATTTATAAGTCGTCATTACCTGTTTTCTTTCTCTTCGAAGGTTTCCCTATCGTTCCTGCAGTCATCTATGCAGTTGCCCGTGGGTTGTACTTTAACGATAGGTAAGAATTGTAATTTTACTGATGCTCCTCTGATCTGTTAGGTTGACGAGAATTAGTCAATTAATGACATTGATCAGGGGCTGAACAGTGATGTAACTGGTCAGACTAGTCACCTCGATGCCCTGGAACTCTGTGCCCTTTTTGTGAATTTAATAGATTTATTTAAGAACCAGCTGAAGATTCATCTTTATAGACTTGCATTTGTGTAGCATTCTGTTTAACCTGTTTCTGGCTGGTTGTTGTTTTTCTTTTGGCTGCTCCCTTCTTCCGGGGTGGCCACAGAGAGCGAACTCGGACGAAAGATTTGGCAATTGTTTCATGCTGGATGCTCTTCCTGATGCAACCTGAGCTGGAGCCTGCAGCCTCAGGATTAAGAGATCACTGCACTGACCACTGAGCAACCACAGCCCCTGTATTTGAGCTTATTTTATTACTTTCATTTTACTTTAATTTATCTTTCTTTGCATCTTGTATTATTTGGATGTGAAGCACCTTGTGATTTTTATCTTGAAAAGTGCTACATATATACAAATTACTGCTACTAATACTATTACTACTGTTTTCTAGCAGCAAGAGAGTCATAGGTTCACCTCCTTCCTGGGCCCTTTTCTGTGTGGAGTTTACATGGTCTCCCGGTGTAAAGTTTATGTGTCCAAAAACATGCAAGTTAGGTTAATTGGCCACTGTGTATGAGTGAATTGTCTGAGTTTATGTGGCTGTATGATGGACTGGTGACCTCCAGGGTGACCTGTGCTCTTTGATCTATGAAAGAGATAAAAACCATCTCCCCCTGAGCCTGAAAAGGAAATAAAATGGATGGAAAAATGTCACTGATCAGCCTCATTAAGTAATATTAGTGTGGCATTGTGGCATGCAGGAAAAGAAAGTATAAATCTTTTAAAAGAGATTAGTCATTTTTACAGAAAATGATTTCTCCTTAGCTTCTTTACTGTAAATGTAAATTAAAAACACAAATGGTGGTGAATTCAAAGACAAATGAAAACTTGAAATTTTCATCTTGCATCTGTGAAAAATAAAATTAAAGAACGTCAGTAGCTCTAAGTAATGGTCAGCGATTATTAAGTCATTCTTCCTGAAGTAAACTGAGCTACGCAACTGATCATTAGACATTTTCTGTGAACTGCAAATCAAAAAGTTAAGATTAAAGGAGTCTTGGCTTTCCTCTTCTGAGGTGTAGTAAATCCAGCAGGATTTAAAGTTGAAGTTAAGTTAAGAAATGATACGGTTGATCTATTTTACAATTTAGAGTTCGAGCAGTCAGCATGACACAGATATCCTCCACAAAATTGAACTTCTCACTGAGACATATTCCTGCAAACAACTTTATAGTTTACTAGTTTTATCCAAACAAGGCAGGCCACTGATCTGCAAAAAGTAGCCTCAATTTAAGGCAAATAAGGGGTAACCACCCTTATACCCTGTTTTTAATGCATTATAGGTGTGTTTTATGTTGACAAGAAATGAAAGGTATAGAAAGCCAGATGCTGTAGACAGATATGACAAAAAATCAATCACAAGAAGAAGACTTGGGTTCAAGACATGTGAAGTTCAGCAAGGTTTTATAGACTTTATGGGAGCTTTTAAGATGAGTTTCTTTTTAGAGAACAGTTGAGTTGATCCATGATGCTGAACGTTCAAAAGCTTGAAGGAAATACCTCCAAACCTCTGTGTGTGTGTCCCTCAGGTGTTGGATCAGCGTACACACGAACCTCGTCTACATCACACACGCACCCATCCAAGTTGCACTGCTGGTGAGTATCAATAAATATGTTTTATTTATTATTAACAAATCTATATTGAATTAATTTAAAACTAAGATACAAATCATCCCAGACATAAAGACAAATAAGAATCCAACTGATACAGATACAATATTTATAACAATCAAGTGTAAAATGAATATAAATCAACTTTTTATGCACTGAAATCAAACAGAATTTGTTTGCCTTAATTCTGTTGTTAACCTCAGTTTGAGAAATAACAACAATAAGTCAATAAACTGGAGCTGGGCTTTTAAGTGCTGGGTAAAAAGACAAAATAAAGAATATTGGTGATCTTATCTGATCTTATCTGCCGGTAATGTTTAATCATATGCCGTCATAGACTTTTTCCTCTGACTGTTTAATTGTTGCTTTTTACATTCTTCTAAACTTCATATAAACCATGTGTCTTGTTTTCTGGCCAGGTGAACCTTTTCTTCCTCCTGAACATTGTGCGGGTTCTGATCACCAAGCTGAAGGAGACGCACTGTGCTGAGTGCACGGCCTACATGAAGGCAGTGAGAGCCACCCTGATCCTGATCCCTCTGCTGGGAGTGCCGTTCATCCTTCTGCCCTGGAAACCAGAGGGCCGCATCAGCCAGATCGTCTACGAATTTTTCATAATCCTCTTCTCCAACTTTCAGGTACAACCGTAAAGGCCTGCTAATCTGACTCACAGATTTTTTCATATTGGTACAATCTTTAACCATTTTCTCGTTAATACCCCTTTTCCTTGGATAGAAGAGTTTTTCACCCATTTTCAGGGTGCACTTTAATTAAGTTGGTATTTAATTCTAACATCAAATGTAGTTCACTTGAAATATTTCATCCTAAACTTGTAAAATTGAGAAGCCAGTTATAACTCACTTAAACTGGATGAAATATCTTTTCTGGTTCGTGATTTTCAAACAACGCAGACTCGTTTTATAAAAATATTTGCATTTATCTTTTATGATAAAATTTCACTGACTTTTCAAAAGTATAATTTAATGCCTCTTCATGTATAGGGACTCCTGGTGGCGATTATATTCTGTTTCTGCAACGCTGAGGTATGTTCTACTGTCTAACTTATAGAATTTCATTTTAAATTAAGTTCTTATAAATTTACATTACCAAATTGATATTATTGTGTTTATATCTTGACAATTTACAGTTTTATCGTTTTATTTTGAAGGTGTATTGTATGTGTTAAAGCTTTTATTAGAAAAAACACCAATAGTTTAATAAAGAACTTTGCTACTACACCTTTTGCCTTTTGTTTGATGGAAATATTTAAAGAACTATTTTAAAATGTTCTTGTTCCTTATTTTCAGGCCCAAACGGCACTTCAGAGGAAGTGGGTTCAGTGGAAGTCTGCCTGGGGGAAAACCGGCTGGGGGGACACGCCGATCGCCAACAACCACTTCAGCAGTCAGACCAACTCATCCATCGTGGAAAACAGCCGCGGCACTGCCAACTTGGAGCATCCCGCCATGGCGTCCGCTCTCCAACAAAAAGAAACCAGTCCCCTCACGTCCGTGATGCAGCACAAAACCAACGGGCAGCAAAATACCGGCAAGGCGTGCAACAACGGGCAGGTGGACATTCCTAATATGATGGAGACCACTGACATCTGAAAGGATTAGGCACAATCACACACTCAAGCATCCATTTTTCTATCCTCATGGGGATTCATCGTTCTGTAGCTTTCTACCCTGACCTCAGCTGTCAACTAAAAGCCTAATTTAGCTGTTACTGTTACAGTAATCCTGAGGGTATTTAACAGAAATTTAGACGTCAGAGAAAGTCAATGAAATGTTCTCAAGTGAAGGCCCAAAATATCACAAAGAAAAGTTTCCATAGAGATTTCTTTGCAAAATAAACAGATTAATAGTATTTATAAAAATCCCATTTTCTGGCTCTTAAATAACTGTAGCACTCACTTTAGGTTTTACTGAGTAGGCCTGTGAGAGGCTGTGACCTCGACTGTTACTCGCTGAAGGAGACAAAAATCTGTAAAAAAGCCATTTAACAAAGAGCCTCGTCAGCTTTCCTTAATCCATCAGTGACTACTGTTTCTATCTTTTCATAACAGTTAAGGTTTAATATTCCAATAGAAATCATTTTTAAGGTTAATTTGATTTCTGTAGCTCTTCTCAGGACCCCCCACTTGGTGTTCTGTGACCCACAGTGGGGTCCTGACCCTAACTTTGCGAACCATATGAGAGACTTCACAAAGGAAGGCAGATCTTGACTCTGATTAAAACTATTTTTCTCTGTTTAGAGCAAAGGATGTTAATTTTATTGTTGCTACCGTAGTCTCTCACAGGGCAGCAGCTTTTAGTGACGAGTTGGTGACTCGAAATTCCAAGAAAAAAAAGGCAAATTTTCAGTTTCACTGAATTCAAAGCGTTTGCGACCAGAAAACTGTGCAGCCAATGTTTTCCGCGACAGTTTATGAAAATCACGACTTTAAAGAACTGTAGTCTTGGCCACGCACGTTATTTTGTTGCCCATCTCGTACTCTCCTCGGCCCGCTTGGTACCCACCCTCCTCTGCCTCCTCTCATTACGCTTCATTATTGTTTGTCAAAAAACATAAAACTTTGCAGATGCACAAGAAGCAGGTTGAGGTGAAATTGTTCTTTTTTTTCTTTTCTGTTTTTCATCATTATCTAATAATTGTTCTGGGTCCACATAAGACTTTGTATCTGCACTAGCTGGTGACCCCTGCCCTAAAACGTCCCCCCCCCAATCCTAAAACCTCAAGAAATCCCTTTGTACTCACAATTAAAGGTTAAGTGAATACGTGAATGTGCTTTGTTTATACACAGATATCATATGGAGAGCAATCAAGCGTGCATTGTCTCCCTAATGCATATATATAAGCATTTACATTTACACATTTTAACAAAAACAGCAACAGTTTCATGACTTAATTAACTAAATATTTTATTAATGGGCTTTTGTTGTGTTGTAATTTGTTCCATTGCTGTAATTAAGTGAACTTATGTGTCTTTTTCAAGCTTCTTTTATACATTTTCCAGCCAATTTTAAATGTGAAAATACGAGACTTACTCTTTTGATATTTGTAAGTGTGTCTGTGCAATTTGTTGCCTTATGGAGCCTTCGGATGCTTTAACCATACACCACTGTGACCAATGAATGTCATCAGTTTTCATTTCAAGTTTTGTTATATCCTTTAAAAACAAACAAACAAAACAAGCTTTTAAAATTAGAATAAACTTTGCAACACAGAGAGGGAAACACTTACATGCATTTTAATCCAAATTTCTTCATTACATTTTAAAAAAAGAATAACAAAATATGTAACTGATGCAGAATTGATTAGCTGATTCTCTTAATTAACTCTAATAACGTCACAAAGGCTCAGGGGATTTCATCACATTAAACACAGCATGTTCAGAAGCACTGAACTCTGAGGAGATTGTTTGTTTTTTCGTTCGTGGTCGGCCGCTCTGCTGTGAACAATCTGGGGAGAGAACAGTACATGTTTAGTTTCCAGATGTCTGTAAAGTTTGCCCAATGGAGCTTATTTGTACACAATGCAGCAGGAATTGTTTTTATCGGAGGCAGCAAATCTTTATCACATGCAGAGCTTTAACACAATGAACACCAACATAAAAAAAACACAAAGAGCTACACATTTTTTTGTTAAAAAAAAACAAAACAAAACAGAACAACTGTGTGCCAGGTTTGTAAATAAACTGTAAGAAAGGATTTCTTTCATTTTTCATCTGTCAGCTGAAACCCTTTAGTCACCACGGAAAAGAGTTATTGACATTTTTGTTGCTTTCAATGTCATTTTTATATTATTATTTTTACAAGTTTGTTTCACTGTTCTGAAACGTTTTTGTCCAAATGCAAAAAAAAACAAAACAAACCAAAACAATTTCTTATCCCTTTGAAAAGGTATAATTTCACACTGTTTCTGTCAGTTGTGCTGTATGGACAATGACCGTCTTCTCGTGTTCCACTAAAACGCTGAAAAAAAAAGGAGTTTGTTGTGATTTCACCCACAAGCAGCAGATGTACGGTCAATACCAGACAGCTGTGGTAGGAAAACAGCTGGGAATGTGACCGCTCTGCGAAACACATTATCAGTTCACTTTGGCCAAAACTGCAGACGTTACGGACATATTTGTGAGCAGGTTCAAGAAACATTCCAGAAAAATGTCCAAAGAAATGTTGATTAATAAATGTTGACGTTTGTATCATAACACCGAGTGTGTGAAAATAAAATTGTTAAAACACTCTATGGTGTTTTGTGTCTAACTCTACTTACCTTTCGGTGCAGGATGACAACTCAGAGCCATTTCATTTATTTGAAATGACAAAGTTTGAGCCTTGAAAACAATATTGAATTTTTAATCAGAATTAAAAAAAACCTTGTTTGGCAGAGATAAAAGTAAAAAATAAACATGTGATGTGTCTTCAGTAACAGTCATTGATAATTAGAGTTGATATGGATGATATATTCAGGTGTGAAATTAAATTTCAACGCAAAAAGGACGAGGTCC
The DNA here is from genome assembly GCF_001649575.2 of Kryptolebias marmoratus. Taxonomy (NCBI): domain Eukaryota; kingdom Metazoa; phylum Chordata; class Actinopteri; order Cyprinodontiformes; family Rivulidae; genus Kryptolebias; species Kryptolebias marmoratus. The sequence continues at coordinate 25,470,729 of NC_051437.1, forward strand.
CACCGAGATTTGAACTCGGATCGCTGGATTCAAAGTCCAGAGTGCTAACCATTACACCATGGGACCGGGCGGTAGAGCCATTCCTCCGTCTCTGCTTTTATCCCCACAAATAATCTGATTCATAATGTGGATATTATTTGGGGGTAAATTAATAACCATAAAGCTTACTTGTGGGAAAAATAAAAGGCTCGGCTGTGATCGTGAAATTAAATGCCATTTGTTGTTAGCTGCTTCTGAGCTATTTTACCTTACACGTAAAGCGACACTACTGTAGAATAAACCCCTTCTTTCTACGGGATGTATTGATTATTAAGGGGACTGACTGCTAATATCAACAACTTATAGCTTACCTGTATGCAAGAACTGAGTAATGAAAGTAAGGTAATGTTTACGTCCTTCAGCTTCAGTCGAAAAAGGTGAAAGCTGCATGCTAACTGCAGCTAGCATATAAGCTCTCTAGCTAAAATATGTCTTACCACTACCAGTAATGATCGATAGATGAATCTAGATAAACAGACATTTAAATGCTGTCGCTGTGTGCCCATTTTGTTTTGCTTGTGAACCTCCCACTGATTTTTACACAGTGACATTGAATGCCTCATGGGGGCAGCAGAGGCCATACATTTATGGGAGTCAAATTAAAGGAACATTCTGAACTCTTGACCCTCACTGTGTGCCTGTGTTATTCTGATCATATGTAGAGGCCTATCATCCAGCTAAGATTCTTTATGTTGATGAACAAAAAGCTCTTTTATTTAACTGCGATATATCAGTAATGTATTCAGAAACGTGCTTACATGATCAGTGTTTAAGTCCTTCAAAACTCGTCCCATACAGCTCCAACAGAGGGGCTGTGAGGTTACATTAACCTAAAGTCCAACAGCTTAGTCTGCGCCAACAGCTTAAAGCGCACACGCTCATCCCTGTCATCACAATCCCTAACATGTGAGGAGAACACTCCCACTTGACCTGCTGACCCCCCGGCCCCATTACAAACCAGTACACAATACACGTACACATGATTAGGGAGGGAAGCGAGGGCTCGTGGATACATTCACATTCAGCCAGCTGATAGAGAAATCAATGGGGTGCTGGACTTTGAATGCTAAAGGGTTTTAAAGTACAGGATGTCATCACTAGTTTAACGCAAACACCTGGAAATAGGTCATCCACGCAGAGAGAAATTTATATTATTTGCTTTTAATCTCCATGAAAAATAACAACAATAATTTAACCCAAAGATCGGAAACAATAATGTAATCCCTGGTTGTCTAATGTGCAAATCCTATTTTAGTAATTATCTCCATTCTTCCCTAACTGGAGTTGGTCAACAACTCGACCTAGACAGATAAGATGGACTACCTTATATAATCCTACATTATGTAAGAACCCTGACAGGCAGTAAATAGGTGACTTTTCTGTAGGTTTTACCTACAATTCAGTCTGATTATTTTCTGTTATAATTATCAGTATTTTACAATACATTACTAAAGCACTTTGTGTGAATTTGCATCATTATAATGCTTAAATTTGTTTTAATTTCTTTACTTTTTTATTAATAAGACATGTTTCTGGATCTAGGGCTCCCTTGAAAAAGAGTAGTATTAAACGTAAACAAGCTCTTAAATGAAAGCAAAAGAAATATTGACATGATTATTATAATAACAATATACATTATAAATCAACTACAATTTAAAGAGACATGATATGCATTAGCTCATTCTTTGGTATATACAAAAGTAGAGCCGAGGTGTTAATGTTTTAAGGGTAATAATGAATAAAAGAAATAAGTGCTTTAACATCTTTTTTCTCTTTAGTCATAGACTGGATTATTACAGTAATGGCTCAACCTGACCACAGCTGCCCTTCACAATTATAGTCAAAGACGGAATGAAAAGGGACAACTAAACAATTTAAAAGGCTTGTTAAATTCATTAGGTGAATCATTACTTAGAGCATTTGTAGGAAAGTGGACATTAGCTTCTTTCAGCTATTAAGCTGTCTAAATTGCTCTTATATAAGTCTCACTTTGTCTTTGTGGGTAGAAAGACAAAATGTCTTCACAGAAATGTAATTTTGGATGTTAAAAAAACGGTTTTGAACACTCATTGTTTCAAGAAAAAAACCAGAGCTCACAGCCTCTTTCTCTCATCTAACAAGTCTTTTTTCAACTTCAGCCCTTCAGTTTTTTACCAGAGTACAGAGGCACTTCCAGTAAAAAAAAAAAAAAATCAATTACCAATTAAAGCGCTTTAAAGAGCCATCTAATGCCATCTTATCTAACTCTTCAGCTAATTAAAATGTCAACAAAATTCTTGACTTTCTAATAGATGAATAAAAATCATTGTATATCAGTTTATTTTCCTCATCAGTAACATTGTTTTCCTTTTTTAGTCACACTGCTGCAAGTGGACTTGACTTTTTAGGCTTGAGTTAGTTTTTGTATTCATGTGTTTGCTAATGTTAAAAAATTATGTATAAGGAAAAATTATAATATTTGGTTCGATAATAATGAGCCTAAAAGATAAGCAAACTCAACAAATAATTGAGTCATTGAATCTTTTCTTTTCTTTCATCCAAATTCACATTTTTATCTTCATGTTTGTTTTTATTTGAATGTGTTTTATTGAAGCTTCTTTTATTGTTTGGGGTGTTGAGCTTATACTCTATAAAGTACTTTGCTCAACTTTGTTTTTAAATGTAGTACAGTATATCTTGCACAATGAGTAGCACTTGGAGTATGTGTTGTAAATGACTGTCAGCTACTACCACAGCAGGTTTTAACAAAATATTTGTAAAATGGATTGAATTTGAGCTGTTTTTGTGTTTTATAAGGTCAGTTGCCTGTGGTGGTTATCTTGAATCAGGTTGATGTCCAGTTATTATTTTCTAAAAGCTGAATTAAATTCCATCTAGTGGTTCATGAGATATTTTGCTAACAGTCAGACAGAGTTCACACCAAATAATTTATGGCAAAGTTCAGAGCAGAGACCTTGTGGAATCTGTTAAAACTCAGAATATACAGAAAAAACATGTCCATTCATTTATCCCTTCTAGGCTAAATGAACAGTAACAATGTTACTGATGAGGAAAATCAACTGATATACAATGATTGTAAGATTTATTTTTTCTGGGTGTCCAAAAAAAATTCTTTAGTTGATCCAAAATGCTGCTGCCAGAGTTCTGATGAGAGTTAGAAGGACAGATCACATTTCTCCAAATTTAGCTTCTCTCCATTGGCTCCCTGTCATATTCAGAATAGATTTTAAAACCTCCCTTCTAACACACAAAGCTCCCAACAATCAAGCTCTGTCTTATATTAAAGAACTTATTGTTCCATAGTTTCCTAACAGAGCAATTCGCTCTCAGGCTGCAGGTTTATTTGTGGCTCCTAGAGTTTCAAAAAGCAGAACGGGAGGCAGAGCTTTCAGCTATCAGGCTCCTCGTGTACTCTCTGTAGGCGAGGCTGCCACCCCGATTACTTTTAAGACCAGGTTTGGGACTTTCCTTTCTGATAAATCCTATAGTTAGAGTTGGTGTGGGTTTCCTGAGTTGTCCCTTTGTTATGCTGCTTTAGGTTTTAAAAATGACCAAAGTAGCACTGAGAGTTACAAGACAGTCCACAGTTCACACCTGATAACGTCTGTTGCAGGCTTGTTTTTAAGGTGAAACTGGACACTGAACAAATTGAAGACACCGGTGAGTCAGAACAAAAAAAAAAAGACAGGTTGTGCAAAATATGTTTAAAATTGGCAGTGAATGCAGAACCCAATATGAGACAGAGATGCTCAAAAATACACCCCCGGTCTGAACCTAAAATAGCCTGAAAAGTATCTAACATCAAAAAACCCAGCATTTTTGAGTCCAGGTGTGCTTTATGATATCCCTTGATGTTTTTGATGTATTTTTTTTATACAGATGTAGCCTCTGCCCTGGTATGAACACATGGACTCATTCTTTTGCATTTTTGTAAGAGGCTTATCAGAAATATCAGCCCTCCAGGCCATTAAGTTTGGGGCTTTCTGATGGTAGCTGAGCTCTGAAAGTTCTTGGTGTGTAACTCCTGTGCTGCTGGTAGTGCAGGTGTTATAGGAAAAGGGAAATGCAGGCACAGTGTTCCACGAGTCACATGTGAACATGCCTAAGATGCTGCAGGCGTCCAACTTCTGTCTTTACTGTGTGTTCAATGACCATTGTCTAAATGCTTTGTTTTCTGGTTTGTTTTTCTGTTTTCCATGCATTTTTTTTTTTTAATTTTCCCTTTCTTTGGCACCGCTGAGTAGTATTAATAGGATTGAGGAGAATCCAGGCAATAGATCCACTCAAATCAATGGGACTGAAGGGTGGATGGGAGCCCAAATCGTCTTGCAGTGCCAGACTCAGTGCTTAGGAAAACTTCTGTGAGTCATTTTTGAAATTGTGATAAACTAATATTTAAAAAAAAAAAAGTCTCATGATATAACAACAAGGTAGATGACTGTTGAAAACAATAAATTAAAACAACATACTGTAACTGTTAATAATAACCGTTTGTCCTCCTAAATTCATTACCAGTTCCCAAATATTTAGTTGTATTTTTAGAAGTACATCCATTACAGTTTTCAAAGACATGAAGAAATTGAGTTGAACTGAGTCTATTTCTTGTGTCTAACCTGTTGTTGTTTTGGTCCTGGTTGTGAGTTGTACCTGCTGGCCCCCCGGTGATTCTGCGCTCACATGGTCTGATTGGACCCGGTAACCTGACTTTAAGCTGGCAGACAGGACAGCAGGGGCATCATTCAAGCAGAGCACACAGCTTCAGATTAGCACCTTTCTACACCTGCTCTTCTCTCACCTTCATCTTATAATCTCTCTTGATCTTACTTTGACACCTTTCTTTAATTAAACAGGCCAGATGCATTTCCATTGAATTTTAATATTTTGATGGTTTTTGACATCATGCTTGTATTTGCTTTCTTGCTTTGCAGCTGTCAATTTTATTTTTTTTTTTGTCTTTTACTAAACTACACAAGAACAACAACACAAGCTGTGTTTTTCAGTCCCACTGGGTTGTGACGTGCTTGTTCTCTCTGCCTGCAGGTCTGCTGCTCTTCTTCCTCCACACAGGAAGACATGTATGCCTCCTTCACAGCGGCTCTGTCACAACTGATCCGGTCACTCTGTGTCTCTGCTTCACACCTGCCCGGTCCTGCTGAGTGTAACCCGGTCCGACTACCAAAGCAAAGGCAGCAGCAAAGGAAAGGAAACAAAAACCTGTACTGACAACCTCAGCTTCAGTGAGCTGATTTTTGCTGGAAATCACTGAAACAACCTCCTGCTGACTCTTGTTTATTTAATTCCAACATTTAATAGTGCAAGACAAGCACATTTAGATGTTAAAGTGAAACACTAAAGAACAGAACAGCACAGTGGGTTGTAAAAGTATTCTTTCTAGTTTGTTGCCTTAAAACATGGAATTTAGATTAATTTTTAATTTGTTTAAATTTTACACAAATACTACAAATTAATGAAGCTAAATAAGGAAAAAATGTTTTGAATAGTAATAAAAAATATAAACATAAAAAACGGTGTATGTGTCTTTATTCATTTCACTTCAATGCATTGTACCTTTAGCACCTTTAGCAGCAGGTTCAGCATCAAGTGTCTTCAGGCCCGTCTCCACCATCTTGGACCATCTAAACACTGAACCTTTTGTCTGTTCTTCATGATCAAACATCTCCAGCTCCTTCAGGTTGGATGGCTGCTGCTTGTGTCCGAGGTCTGGGTTTTGATTGGACCATTCCAGGACTGAATCGTTTTCCTTCATCAGTGGAGTGCTGCTTCAGCTGTGGGTTTATGGTCACTGTCCTGCTGGAAGGTGGACCTCCGTCTCAGCCTCAAACCTCTGAAAGACTCCAGAATGCTCCTCGCAGGAATTTCTCTGCATTTTGCTCCATCTTTTCCTTTAACTCTGTCCAGTTTCCCAGTTCCTGCTGGCATGATGCTGCCACCTCCATGCCTCACTGTGGGGATGGTGTTCTCAGCATGATGAGAGGTGGTACATTTGCCTCAGACGTGGTATTTTCCTTGAGGTTTGGTTTCATCTGACCACAACAGCTTCTTCTACATGTTTGGAAAGGAAAATGTCCAGATCTGTTGATTTATTTATTTGAAATAATAACCTTTTCATGCCACTGGTCCATGAAGCCGAGCTCTGTGGCACTTCAAGCGGTCTTATGGACAGATCCTCCCGTCTCTGCAAAGGTTCTGCTCTATCAGGACTTCTTTGACCGCCTGGATGTTTCTTTGAGTAATGTCCTCCTCGTTCAGTCCATGAGTTTTGGTGGATGATCCTCCCTTGGCAGGTTTGCTGTGCTGGAATCATCTTTCCATTCCCTAATAATAGATTCATTGGAGCTCTGTGGGATGTTCAGGGTTTAGGATATTTTCTTATGAACAACACCCAAACACTAAGCTCGAAACACGTGGTAAGGACAGAGACACATGACCTCATTTTACAAAAGATTAGGGTTTTTATGAGTTACCTGATTTGTTCTCAGGTTTATTCAGTCGGACTACATTTAATCCAAGTCACATACCAGGCCCAAGAACAAACCCATTGCTGTTGCCGAGTCATATTTTAAAATGACACAGAGTTCTCAACACAGACACATGCTGAACACATGGCTTTTTCAGCCATCCACAGAATACATCCCGTAAATGCCAAGGCTTTTAGTGTTTTGATTTTGACTCTTAAGCTGACAAATTTATGTTTGTATCATTTCTTGAGTAGCCTAAAGTTGAATGAGGTGATAAAAACTCATAAAAACAAAAGTTACTCAAAGAGTTCAGGGAGCGTAGACCTCCACCAAGGCCACAGCGGGATTAAAAAATAGTGTGATCCAGATCCTAATCTATATCAACACCAAAATTTAATCCATTGTTTTTGTAACAACCCCAACCTTTATGAAAATTTTGATCCTAATCTGCTCTTTAGTTTTTACCTGATCTTTGCTAACAGAGAAATAAAAAAAACTACAGATACAATCGAAAACATAGCCTCCTTGGCGGAGGTAATAATAATAATAAAATAAGTTTTCATGAAGGGAATAATGACTTTGAGACAACTTTTATTTTCTTTTATTTTGTCTAAATGAAATCTTCAGAGGGCTTTTGACCATTTCTGTTACTCTTTCAACGGCTGGTAACAAATTTATGGGATTATGTGCATCCCCTGACAAAAGACACCAAAAATATTAACTCCAACTTTTGTTAGAATTATATAAAAAATTGAAAGCTTAACATTCCTTGAAGGAATGTCTTTCATGCCACAGTTTTGGACTAAGATCAATTTAGGTTGATGACAGAGTTGTAGTCATTTTGGTCAAAGTTTAAGAACAGCACGATGCATCATGTCTCACGGTCAAAACATGTGTTGTGAATGACTCCCATCTACTACCACATCAGATTTAGCTTCAATACATGTCAAATTGACTGAGATATAACTATTTCTGTGTGGCTAACTTAGCTAAGATGTGATAGCCATCTTAAATTGGACTGACTTCAAAATTTAATCAGGTACAGATGTACATCCAACAATTGCTTTCTGAAGATTGCATTAAAATTCATCCAGTGGTTCATGAAATATTTTGCTAACAGATAAAAATGGTTGATTCCAACAGTTAATGCTGAAGTTTTAAGCAAAGACATTGTGCAAGAGTAGCACTTGCAGTGGGTTTTGTAAATGAGTCTCAGCTATAACCACACCAAATTTTAGCACAATAACTGGGAAATTGACAAAATTGTATTCATTTTTGTGTTTTCTTAACTCAGTTGGCTATGGTAGCCATCTTGAATTGAGTTGACTCTAAAAGTTAAACAGCTGTAGGTGCACATCCAGTGATTATTTTCTGCAAGTTTAACTAAAATGCATCCAGTGGTTCATGAGATATTTGGCAAACAGACAGACACGCAGACACAGGCAGAAACATTATGGTCAGGCAATAAGTAGCAATTCTACTGACTTTCAGACATCGAAAACATACGTTTCTATTTAGTTTGTTCATTTCACAGATGCAGGGTTTTTCCCCCAGTAGCATCGTGATGCTGGAGAGCGACTTTAGGTGAGACTCGCTCCAAAAAGAGCACTATTCAAACACGGAGCAACACAAACACTGTCCATTCATTCCTGTGGAACAGAAAGAGCTCTAAAGCTGTCTGAAGCTGTTTTTACTCCCAGACTCCCTCCAGGTGGGACACCTCTGATAAAACCCACAGACTGCGCTGAGGAAAACTCCCACAGACAGACTCATACTGCGAGCAGTGTGTGTGTGTGTGTGTGTGTGAGAGAGAGAGAGAGGGAAGAAGATGGAGGGAAATAGTAATACTTGCCCTTTAAATTTTAATTAATTGCGTTCCACATTAAATCAGTCGTATTTTATGAATTATTTCAGGCATACAGATTTTGTTTTTTATGAAAAGAAAATGTCAGTCTCATGGAAAAATCTGAACAAAATGAAAATACTGTACTCTGTGGAGTTGGACCAAATCTGAGAGATTGTTATGAAGGTCGGTTGTAAAAGGAGTGAACATTCAGAGCCGCTGAGATTAGCAACAGATTTCACAGAGATGAGCTTGAGAACAGAGGACAGTTCAGAGGGTGTCCGTGACCTTTTGCTTTGTGGGAAAAGACAACCAGTCCAGACGCAAAACCTATCTGTGTTTATTACAGCTCGCTATCTGTGACAACCACCTGAAACATGCAGACTTCGCTTTCACAGATGTTTGAACTAAACAAGAAAGATGCTTTGTTTTACATTTGTTTTACCTGCAGCAAGTTCAACCTGCAGATGGGAAAAGAGTCATTTAAGGGCACATAATAAAATAAACCTTTCCACATAGTTACATCTTTTATTGTTTTATTCTCTTTTTTTATGAAGACAGTGAAAATACATCACGCATCACGAGTGATCACAGAGACAAACACCTTCAAAATTAGGAGGAAAACCCATCAATAGTGTTGGTTCTTTATCTTAAAGGAATAAAATTCCTTTATCTTAAAGGATTAAACAGACAGAGAAAGAAAAACAGAGACTTTTAATGTGTTATATGATTAAAAATTGTAAGTATTTTGTGTGCAGACATTCAGAAACGGAACTGTGTTTTTCTTCTTTTTTTATTTCTCTTTTTACTGCTCTGTAAAAAGAAAAAAAACACAGATGAACAAATAAAGAATTATACACACATATATATATATTAATATATGTGTGTGTGTGTGTGTGTGTATGGATATGTGTATATATACATTAACAAACAGTAATTATCTCATTTACCTCCTAAAAGTTGAAATTATAAAAATGTCAATATATAGAAAAATATATGAGCAACCAAAGTCAAGATGTCAGATTTCAGTAAAAGAAAACAACTAAATCAGTCAATAAAAAAAGAAAGAAAGAAAGAAAGAAACGTCACATGAGCTAAAGACAAACTTGAAAACTCTACAATTTTTTAAAAAATGATTATTTGAATTTTATCATAAAACTTTCCCAGTAACGACTGTATTTGATGATTTTGTTTCATACATTTTTAAAACTATTGTTTAAATATGTAAACCTTCCATTATTTAGTAGTAGTTTTCACTACCTTGGTCAGCTATATTATAATGTTTAAATAATGAAATAAACTCAAGAAGTCCCGCAGTAAAGTTCTTGAGCGGGTTGAAACAGTCCAGCAACAGCTCTGCTGATTATACTGCTTTGACGGGAAAAGACCACGTGTGAACAAAACGTAGCTAACTTTGTCGTTTTAAATGCTTCGCTGTGTGAGTCAGCACGTATAACCAGAGCTGCCTGCTAAATGTTCTTCCAGGGAAGGCTCCAGCAACATGATGTCAGACACGACTTCACTGGAACATTCATTCATTCATTCATTCATGGTTTATTCATTCACAGTTTATTATCACCCGTGTGTGTGTGTGTGCCTGTCTGTAAGCAAAATATCTCATGAACCACTGGACGGATTTTTATGAAACTTTCAGAAAACAGTAAGCGGATCTAAATTTGCAGGTTAACATTTGGAGTCAACCTTTTTCAAGATGGCTGCCACAGCCAGCTGACCTGAAAAAACACAAAAATGTCTACACCTCAGTCAGTTCTACAGGTTTTGACCTGAAATTTGGTGTGGTAGTAGCTGAGACTGAAACCCAACAGGTACATCTGAGTGTTAACAAATTCTGTAAGACATTTGTTTAAAATTTAGCCATGGAATAATTATTTGGTTTTAATGAAACTTTCAGAAAGTAATCATTCGGTGTTCATCTACAGCTGATTAACTTTTGGAGTCAGTTAATTTCAAGATGGCTGCCACAGCTAATCAACATAAGCCAACACACAAATGGCTATAACTCAGTCAGTTTTACAGATACTGAGCTAAAATTTGATGTGGTAGTAGCTGAGAGTCATTGCCAACACATACTCTAATCATCTCATGATCTCTTATCTCATGAGATTATTTTCAAGGTTTGACCAACACGCCTGCAACTCCTGTCATTTCTCAACATACGATGATCCTAATTTAAAACTCTGGCATGAAAGGGAGTGGCTGGTCCTATATTTCTCTGAGTTCTCTTCTTTACTTGGGTAGTTCCACTGAAATTACAACATCTTAAAACCATTTCCCAGGTCTTCTACCTGAGGTGAAACACCGTCTCCTGTGAGGTTCTTCTCATTTAATTGGCTTACGAGGTCTGCAAGTGGCTGACTAACAGAGGAAAAGTGTTAGTGGGCTTATTTTAGAGCTTTAAAGACCGGTGTGACCACACACTCGCCTCTGTGCTCTTCATTTGTAAATGCACGAGTGTGTGTTGACCAGAAGCCACAATTAATGTCAGAATTTCAACCAAGATTAAAGATTTTCTCTAGTTTAATGCTGCTAAATTACAAGAAGGCAGTGTTCCCTGCTGAGGTGGAAAATCCTCTGCATGGCTTGAAGATTTTAAGAGATGGGAACTTTCCACCAAAATCCAGACTAATGACATTTCTTCTGAGGCTTCTTAGGACACAAATGGTAACCCACCCTCTGAAACTATTCTGGGAAATGAGATTACTGACTGATCGCTAACTCGTCTAAAAGTTGTATTTCATTCAGTTTGAATAATTCTAGCAGTAATCTTTGTCTAGCGCTGCATGTGATAAATGCCTGCAAAAAGAAAACCCTGTGCCTCTATTGATTACTTTCTGAGAGTTCCAATAAAATCTGTTCAGTGGTTCATGAGATATTTTGCAAACAGACGGGCAAAGACACACACACAAGCAAAAATATAATCACTCCCTTTTTACCCGTACGGCGGCAGGCTATAACAAGTTTAGTGTATTAGTTTGCCTTAATTGCCTTGTCTTGTCTCCTGAGGCCCCTGAACACCTGCTTCCCATCTCCCCCCATCACCGCCAGCAGCTGATCCCCCCTCAGCCCGCTCCTGAACGTTCTGTAGACCACAGTTGTAGCTGATATTCTTGTGGCAGTAATTACAGTTTTGCTGTCAGCTCCTTGTAGAATTTCTTCTTTGCGTTTACTGTCTCCCAAAGCAAGACTTTCAGCCGGTCTGTGCTGCGCTCTCCTCACCCGCCGCACCCTTCCCAACCGACCCGACGCCCACTCTTCCCTCCTCTTTGGTCCTCGGCCCCTGCCTGCCATCATTCATCTCAAACCAAGGCTAAGTCTCGCAATAAATCTTTAAAGCCTCCTTGAGTCCGAGCTCTGCGTCTGGCCTCCGCTTCTGATGAATCTTAACAGTGAAGCCTTAGTACACACTTGCTGCGGTCAGGTTTATACGCTGAACAAATATTAAATTAAGGCTTTGAGTAAGTAAATAACAACTTAAAAGCCTAACTGTAGCAGTGACAAACTGTGAGGGAACAGTTTGAGCAGCTTCAAATAGGATAATTATACATGCTGAAAAGTTCAGTTAATTCCCTCTGTGCTCACCCCAGTGTCACCCTCCCCCCATCAAAGGCTTTCATATGCTACAAATATGACGAGCATAGACACTCATAGTCAAACATTTACTCAGATCATGTCTTTGAACTAACGGTGACGTGCAGGGGGGGGGGCCTCAGCAGCTGCAGCCACCACATATTTACAATATCAGCCTCCCGTCAAACATTAACTCTCAACATTTTATAGTTTTTCAGCTCTAATTTGCCATCCCAATTCTGAGAAAGATGGAACGTTGCTCATGTGAATAAAAACATGGCAGCAACACATCACAGTGTGTGAATGTGTGTATGGATGGGTGAATGACTGAATGTAATGTAAAGTGCTTTGGGCTCCTTGGACGAGACAAAGCGCTATACAACTGCAGGCCATTTTCACATCTAAAAAAATGGGACAGGAACAACAAAAGGCTCTAAAAGTAAGTGGTGCAACTAAGATGCAGCTGAAGGAGCATTTTGCATCAAATTAGGTTAATTGTCAACAGGTCAGTAAGAGGACTGGGAATAAAAAGAATATTTTACAGACCCTGAATCTCTCAGAAGTAAAGATGGGCAGAGGTTCACGAATCTGAGAAGAACTGCATCTAAAAAATAGTGGAACAGTTTCAAAATTAATGTTTCAATGGAAATTTTGGAAGAGTGAATAGCTCATTCTCTGCAGTTCATAATATTGTCAAAATATGTCAAGAATCCCGAGAAATCGCTGAGGTCAAAGGTCAAGGCTAAAAACCAATATTGGATGCCAGTGATCTTGGGGCCCTCAGGGGCCTCTGCATTAAAACCAGGTCTGGTTCTGTTCAGCTCAGGAACACTTCCACAGATCATTGTCTGTAAACACAGTTCACTGTGCCGTCCACAGACGCTGCTTAAAGCTCTATCAGGCAGAGAAGAAGCCAGATGTGTGTGGTGATTGGTGTTTTGTGTGTGTGTGTGTGTGTGTGAGTGCTTCCTGGTGGGCGTCTCCTGAGCAGGTGTACGGACGTCTCATCACCACTCCTCCCACACCTGTGACTGATCAGGCTGATTAGAAGTGGAGGAGTATTTAAGGCTGCAGTGAAGACCAGACCAGCGCTGGAGCATTATTTACCATGTGGATTTCCTGCTCGTCTGGAACCAGTCTGATCTGCCTTCAACTGCCGGCCGCCAAATTAAGTACTCACCTGCTCAACTGAACCTGACTGTTCCTGCAACTACTGCCTCCTGGATTCTAAGACTGGTCAGTCGCTTTCTGGGACGTCACCTTACCTGCACCTGGGAAATACTCTTCTCACCTGGACCCTGCTCTCTGGGACCTATACCTGACCACCGCTGGACCAGGATCGATCTCGTCATCTCCTGTGTTCTGGACGCGGACCTGTTCAGTAAGAACTATCCTCAGGAACATTATCTGTGCCATACCTGCTGTTCCTCTCCTCACCGATCCCATACTCACCTTCATTCTCTGCTCCTCAGGTCCTGGTTCCGGTTCCCTCCTGTAAATACTCATTACACTGTAAATAAATTCACTTACTGATACCCGCTGGTTTCTGCGTCTGTCTGTGGCCGAACTGCTCACCTGGGTACTGTTCAGATCCTGACAATGTGAACACCATCCAGAAACCCTGCCGTCTTCTCTGGACCAAAGAGAACTGATCTGAGGTCAGATGAATTAAATTTTGAAATTCTTTTTAGAAACCACGGGTACCTCTGTACTAAAGAGCCTGTTATCAGCGCACAGTTCCAAAGCCTGCCTCTCTGATGGTATGGGGGTGCGTTAGTGCTCCTGGTATTGGCAGCTTACACATCTGAAAGGGCAACATCAAGTAGACACAGGTTTTAGAAACAACATATTCTCATATACAGCAACAAATCCAGCAAAAACGACCCAGGATTGTTGAACATAATCCTCCATCAGACAAGAATCAGACAAAGTCCCCTCTAAAAACTCCAACAACTGCTCTTCTCAGTTCCTAGATGTTTATAGACTGTTGTTAAAAGAAGAGGGGATGCTTCACAATGATAAAGATGTTGCTGCCATAATACTTAAAATTAATATGGGTTTATATGGTTTGCAAATTATTCTGTTCTGTTTTTATTTACATTTTACACAACGTGCAAACATTTGCAGATTTGGGGTTTACCTCATGTTAAGAACTGCCTTGAAAATTCTCTAACGGATTACGCTGATGCCTGTCACTCATGCATCAGAGCACAGCAAACATACACATGGCTTGGCTCCCCTCTCCCCTCTCACATGAAAGATTTAGCCTGAGCATGCCAGGGAGCTTATTGCTTCGCCTGGTGAGCCCCAACAATACTCCACCTCCTACATTTACCCCACGGCTTCAAAAAAAAAATGACTTCAAGCTTTGAAAAATTTAAGCAGAATCACTCCTAAATTGCATAACAGTTGGATGGTTACCTAGCAGCAGCAGAACTTCATCAGAGATGTAAATATCAAACCGGGTTTTTTTTTTAAAGGGCAAAATGCAGCTAGCGCAAACAACTGTTGGAAGCAAAAATGCAAAAATTCAACATTACGTTATATTGTGGTGGATGTGTGTTTCTCTCATATGTTTGTGTCATCTAATGCACTCAATTTTCTTTCTTTTTATTTTCCAGGTTTGATTTCAGAGGAGATGTGTGTGTGTGATTCGTTTCTGGGTTTAAATGAGCCAGTTTAAGTCAGACGTTGTTGGCACTCCAGTGTGTAATTTTCTATGTATAACTCAGCCTCAAAGGCATTACGGTCGGTCAGAGATCTTGTTTATGTTTTTCTCCTGTTTTGCCTTTTTTAAATGAAATAAACACACCTCACACTGTAAGCAGAGAAGCACATAGAAACTATAAACACACACATCCATACAAGCGCCCAATGAACATATACATTTAGTTTTCTGTTTGTCTGTACAGCTGAAGTTGGGTGGCACTTATGTAAATATTCCTCACCTCTGTGAACCCATCTCCAGTCTCTCTTTTTTCCCTCTGGGGAAATTAGGTCGGATAATGGAGAAAGGTGCAAATCTGGATAAGCTCCAGATTTGCACCTGTTGTCTTTGGGGAAAACAACAAAACATCCAAAAGAGCTTGTATACTCTGCCTGGGTGTGGCCGGGTCACGTGCAAGACGTCCTCCCAGTATGCATCACCAAACGCATGCAACTGTGCACGTAGTCCTATAGCGTGCAGTAGCCATCTCTTTGCACACACGCCGACAATTAGGACAGTAGATGTTCCTGCCGTCACATGCTTGGTGCTCTTCAGGGCCCAGTGTGTGCTTCAGGGATGTTGTGATCTGTGTCACATGGATCTGCTCACAAACAGATGGATGTTCATGCTAGAAAATAAAGTTTTGCACCAAAACCTAAGGGAAATTTGTGCAAATAGATATGAAAAAATGAATCAAGGCTGCCAAGAGATAAATATATATATATTATATATATAATTAAAGGTCTAGCATTCCTTGGTCAAAGGAAAGGCCAAACAACTTGTTTTGGCGAAGTTAACCCACTGTTTTGCTAGCGTGATAGATAGACAGACAGACTCTGTTATGGACAATATAGACAATGTGTTGACAAAAACAATGAATAATTAAAATAAATAATGACTTATCTATTAACAGAATTGTTTAGAGGGGCAAATATTTCTCATTAAAAAAACAAAAAACATCATTCTTTTAAGAATAAAATGTGCTAATAATATCATAATACAGAGGAATAAACAGTTAAGGAGTTGTTGGAAAATTATTTTTGTCACATGTTTTAGAGAGGGAACCGATTATTTCAGACAGCTGAAATATTTGGTTCCCCCCTGGTAACATTTGCAAAAAAATAACAAATGTCTCCAAAAGACTTGTTGGTAAATTAACTGGTTGTTGTTGGACAATTAATGATCTAAATAACATTCGACCCGAATTTTAGCTATTTTATTTTCTGTTTTTCAAGAGTAGTCGAGGGAAGAACCGAAAGTTAAACAACGTTTTTTTAAAACTAAATCAATGACATCACGACGTCGGTCAGTGTGCGTTCACGTCTACGGCCAGTGTTCTGACGATCTGTGCTTCCTCGTCAGATTTTTCAACCGTAGCACGGCTAAACAGCGATGTCTAACGGTCTTTCTAAAACCACAAAAATCACTTCCTTCATCAGAATATCCTACCTGTTAAATATAAGCGGGTAGCACAAATAGATCTATGCATTAAAAGCAGCAAGTGTCTGAAAAACATTACAACTTACAT